>NW_020654972.1:5575670-5677257 GCF_003589595.1 Hyposmocoma kahamanoa | reverse complement strand
TTTTTAAGACAAAATTAAGGTTTCATTTTTTAAATGGCTAATTAAAACACATTGAACTATGCCGTATAAAATATGTCTAACATATATAAACTACCTACTTAATATAAAACTACTACCACCACCTTACTGTACTGCCACCTTACCTATTTCTGCCGCCAAGCAGTAATGTAAGCATTACTGCGTTCCGGTTTTAAAGGATAAAGGTGCATAAATTGCAATCACATGGGTCTTGTTAACTATGTGGGACAGGGGACTTGTTCGTCCTGTCCCTGGGTATCATAATAATTATTTATTTTTTTTATGAAAAACCGACCTCAAAAGTTCGTGGAATTACATCTATTTGTTAATTTGTATTGAAATCGGTTAACGGAAAGGGCGCGGGTTCATGCCCTAGTTTTCCACTCTTAGAGGTGGAATATTTTTTTCGAATCTGAATGGGACCAATACTGAGGTGTCATCTTTCCGAAAAAAAAGAATCATCAAAATCGGTTCACAAATGCCGGAGTAATCGCGTAACGACCACAAAAAATATAGTCGAATTTAGAACCTCCTTCTTTTTAAAGTCTGTTAAAAATTAAATTAAAAGTTTTCTGGATAGTGTAAATCAAACGTTTGCGTACAAAAAGTATCTGTGAAATGGTAATCGGAGTCTTGTCATGCCGTATTTCGAAAGTGGCCGCCATTCGTTTAATATAAACCGCGCGCAACTCTTACAGTCCTTTAAAAGGATTTCCCACATCATAAAGTCCATTTTTCCGTAATAGTACACCAGTTACCACCAGTTTCCTCCCGGCAAAGGCAGGCTAGTCAGCTTCCGGAAATTAATTACTAGCTGAGCTTAACAGTTTTGCAGTCTAAATTCTGTTGGGAATGACCCTTGTTGCGCATGGCGCTAAGCTCCTAACTAAACTTGATTAATGACACCCACTTTTCAATTAGAAAAGCGAGTTTTATTTCCTTTTGTGTTTTGGAAAGGGGTGAAAGGTTTTTAAAAGAGTAAGAGTAAAACTTGTTCACTAATTATCACTTGTGTTAGCAGTGACGGGAAACGTCGTGCTAAATTAAAATAATCTCAGTACATAGTACTAAAAAAACCGACCTCAAAAGTACGTAGAATTACATCTATTTGCCAAATTTTATTGAAATCGGTTACCGGAAAGTGCGCAAACTCCGATTCATCCCTTAGTTCGCCACTATACAGAACTTGACACAGGAGAATGTAATTGACAAGATAAATAAATTAAAAAAAAAAGAAAAAAAAAAGATAATAAAAATCGGTTCTCACAACTCAAAAGTATATTGAGAGAGAAAAACGCCTTGAATAGAAAAATCAACCATTAAAATAATTGCTCCTTATAATAAAATTTAGGCGCTATTTATAAAAATGAATCTTCATGCGTGAACAGCCACCCTTAGAGGTGGAGTAATTTCTCCAAATTGAAAATGAACGATACGAACGAAATGAACTGGACTAACAGTGAGGTATCCTCTTTACCCTCGTTCCAACAAAAAAAGAATCATCAAAATCTGTTCACAAATGGCGGAATTATCGCGTAACATACATACAAAAAAAAACAGACGAATTGAGAACCTCCTCCTTTTTCTGAAGTCGGTTAAAAAACTGAATAAGAATTACATCTATTTGCTAAGTTTTATTGAAATCTGTTACCGGAAAGTACGAAAAAAGTCCGCCACTTTATGGGATTTAACACAGGAGATAATAAAATCGATGCTTACTCACATTATAAGCAATAATATATTGAGAGAAAAACGCCTTCAATTGGAGCAAACAAAATCAACCATTAAAATAAATGCTCATTATTAAAATTTAGGCGCCATTTATAAAAATAAGTCTTAATGTGAAGTCATTAAGTCACTTCACGAGAAGTCGTGCGTCTGGTGGTAAACGACACGCCTATCATAACATTTTCAGTACCACTCAGAGTTTTAAATCGCAAAGATCTGAGGGGCACTGCCACTGCGCCCGTCACCCTGAAACATAAGTTGACAAGTCCTCTGTACCTGTAATTTCACCAGCTCCGTTACCCTTCCAAACTTGAACGTAATAATGTTTACATTACTTGCTTTGCTTGGCGGCAGAAATAGGTAAGATGGCAGTATTTTCCTGGACGAACTCTTTCACAAGGAGCTCTGCTGCTACTGAATATGAATACCTTCTTACAGTTATATTTCCCCAGCGATCACATATTGGGTACATGGTAAAATAATTCCTCATGACAATTGACGTAAAGTGTCATAGAATAACGACTGAAACGAGAAAAGCTGTAACAATCAAAACAAATCAATCCCAAGTCTGTTATAAAAGCAATACACTGTTTCATAACATTACTGTATTACTAGCCACAACAAATATAAAACTTTATTAATCCGGATTATTTTAAGATACGACTGTACGCACGAAAGAAAAAACACTTTGAGTAAGAAGTGTTTCGAAATTGTAATAAACATTCCGTTTTATTAGAAAGTACCACTTATCATCATCGTCCACCCAGTTATCTATCCGATTATTCAGACTTTTCCAAGACTAGTGAATCTTATTCCAAATGTTATACATAATCACGACGTGTTCCTTCGCCGCTGGCGAGAGGAATTGCAAGTAATTCTATGTAATTCTTCTTTATTTGTTCACTGTACGTCCTTGTTGATCTTCCTCTCTTTTTCTTTTCTTCTAACTTCCCCTCAATTATAAGAATAAGAATTCGTCGCTACGTAACATCCAAGCATTTTCCCCTTCTGTTCTCTATTGTCATGAAAATATTTTTCTTTTTTAACCCTTGTTAAAAACCAAGCTCTTAAACGATACCACGTAACTGCAATTAATTTGTTTGAGGAGTCGCATTTCTTCTTGCTAATTTATAAAAATAACATTGATTGTTTTCATGACACAAGTAAGTATAACATTGTAACGCAAACCAGGCAGTGTGCGATAAACGCCTAATTCCAAAAGCAATTAAATGTATCCAGTTGAAACGATAACGAACGAGGTAAGAGCCGCCTAAGTGATGAATAAAACATGCAACGTGTGAGCGCGCCTTTACGATAACCAAAAAAGGGGATGGTGCAATTCATGGGATTTTGCAAGTCCTGCAAAATGAACAAAAAGACATTGGATTTTGCTCCTCAAACCAATTCCGCGTCAATAAGGACAATTTGTTGAAGTGGGAATTTTCGGACAGTTCTAACCTGGATCGCTTGTGTCATGCGTGCCCAACACCTGGACGCGGTCGGCGTGGCTGTGTTCTGGGCCACAATTGTATAGTGTAAGCCATCGATACGATAAGATGAATGGCTGTTGATGAAATTCCACAAAATGTCCTAAAGTACATGTCTCGTTTTGTGATATTGTTTGTTATAATGCAATGACAATCAATAAAACAAGCGTTTAAAGATAAAATCCTCCTCAGGTATTATAAGAAAACGCAATCGTTGAAAAATATCCAATCACCAATGATCAAAAGTTCCAGTGTCAGTAGATAATTTACGACAGCAATGTAGTTTCTTTAACATTTTAAGTGGCCGTGGGATTTAAGAATTTGTTTCTCCTACTTCAAATACTAAATATTGAAATCGACGGTTGAAATGCGAAAGGGTATATCGACACTTGTGTTGAAAATCAGTTTTTCATGTATTCGGAATTAGCAGATTTGTCTATTATAGGAGAAAGAAAATAAAGAGAAAAACACAAACAAGAAACATTTATTCAGCTTATTAAGATTTATACAGAAGAAATTAGTGATTAAAATGATAAGCTGGAACGGATCAAACTCTGCATGTCACAGCTTGACCGATGCATCTCTGGTATTTTTTTGGAGCCGCATTTATAAGACAAAATGGTACGAAAATACCTTCTGATGTGAGTTAACACTAAAATTAGAACATACAACTTAAAATTTAACTAAAAATAAGTAGGCAAATTACTACCAATGGAATTATTACTTGAATTGAATGTGTGAAATACTGCAATTGTTAGACATTTATACAGAAGAAACTAGAAAAGAGTGCCATTATTGCCGTAAGCAATTTTTCCCGCTAGAATATAGTTATAATACTTATTTCTAAATTAGTAAATTCAAATTTGGTTCAACTGGCAATGTTTGATGATTTTATATCTAAATTTGAAAGTTTTAAAAATGGCATTTCACCTTTATTCCTTTCAACTATCGAAATGGTATTAAATATTTACAAATCAAAATTAATCATTACCTAGGATTTATTTATTGTGCCGTTAAACCTCAATCGAGTCCAAAGTCAAGAAGTAGTTAAACCTCAGAGTACTTTAATTGAATGTGGCAGAAGTTGTAATCGCTACCTTCTATCCACTTCGCCCAAGTTCGAATACGAATGAATCACGATGTAGGCTCTTGGCTCATTGGGACCATGAATTTATTTGTAAGTCGAGGCGAAAAATACGCCCATGAGTGAGGAAACACAATGTTTTACAAAAGGATTGAGTGGTGGTAACCTTGTGAGAAAATGGTGGCTTCCAAATTGACAGATCGCGGTACTTTACCTTCATGTATAAATACTAATTTATAAGTATTTATTATGATATCAAGTGACGTGGGACCGCCCCACAGCAGTGCAAAGGTATGAGGAGCACTGCCACTGCGCCTGTCACTCTGAGACATATTATAAGTTGAACTGTATCCAAAAGATGCTTCGACTTCAGTGTCACGCGTGGATACATAAAGCGTGGTTTGTCGAAAAAAGTGAATGACAATGGTAATGCCACAACATTGTGTTGTTATCCAATGATATAACTGGGATCAACTAGTGCCAGCTATACAAATACAAGTATAAATGGGACAGGTTAGTACTACTTACACCAGTAATGCTATAATTCAATGGTATAAGTGGTAACGCCACAAGTAATAGAGATGAAGGTAGTCGTCGACAGCGAAAGAAGGCAGACAGATGTCTGTTCTTAAAACTGTCATCTGCCGCTGGCGAGTCAAGCCGTGACCATGCATCGATCCGAAATATTGAGAAAGTAAAAAGGACTCATATCGTGGTAAGAAACCTGTAATTAGCGATAGTAAATTTTGTACACATCTGTTCAACAACAAGACACTGACGCAATGATTAAAGAAAAACTTTATATCTCTTCGTATTTCCGCTTCATGTCGCATACCATTGACTAATATCGTTTCAACTTAAATCTAATATACATAAATTTACATTATTATTTTACATATTAAAACTCTATAACTAACAATTTCAACTATTGCCTCAAATTCCCAGTTTAGACGTGTTCCCAACTGTTTAAATTTATTAAAAGTTGTTAACATGTTAACAAATCCAATTACTCAGCTTTATTATTATTACGTATACTACGTGAGTTATAAAATGAGGTAGAACTACAACTATATTATGTTGATTTAATTTGTTACTGTCAACTTCTATACAATATGTGTTTCGTTTCGAAAAAAGAGGCCTGATTGAGATTATTTTAAAGGTGGAAGGCATGAAATAGTAAACTCCCTATTTTTGCCTTCCACAAAGCAGCATTACTGTTATCCAGCATGGAAGGATAGGAAAATCAGTAACCTCAATTATATATCCTTTTGTTTCATGGTTTCACCCGTCAGGTGGACCGTTTGACTATCTGTCGACGTGCATGCCTTAAGACAAGTTGCAGGTCCTTGTTACTTTATAACTTTAATGATCGGCGGCGTCTTCTCTCTGAACTACTCCCACAGTCTACAACTATATATTTCTAGCGATAAATCTTGTTTCGCTCTATTGATTTTGTTATTTAAGGGTAAGGTGAAATCTACGGCAGAGGAGAGAGTTTTAACGCTGGCCACTACGGCTTTCTTTTCGTCGATATTCTCTTAAATCTGTAGGCGGCTGGGAACATATCCCGGGTGATAAGAAAGGACGACGAAAACATACCGTTGTAATATATAGAAATGGAAAACCTTAATAAGAATTAAATAATTTTAGCAGGAGCTTGAAAGAGTTTGTCCAGTTGAAGTGATTTTGCTTAATAATAAAACTGAAACCAAATGAGATATTAAAAAAGACGGGGTTGTAGATCTCACTTCGCTTATCTCATATATGTTAATACCTCAATTTCGCTAAAAATTTCGAGTACGTTAGTTATGATAAGGAGAGCAGTACCTTACCAATTTTTGCCGTCAAGCAAAATGAACATTACTGCATTCCGGTTTTAAAAAAGAGCACTGATGAAATTACAGGCACATGGGATCTTTGCTATTTAAACCTCTGTGTGGCACTGCAACTGCTATGGACAGGCGCGTTGTTCTTCCCGTCACTCAGAATCACAAAAAAAACAGAAAATTTTTATTGCAAAATTGGAACCGTTGCTTACTTTTAATTTCAAGGCCGATCAAATAGTTTTCTGGTTTAAATAAATATTTGCCGACGGAGCGAGGCGGACGTGAGTGTTCGGAAATTTTGACAGAGAGCAATTCATTTCAAATGTGGTGCTGAAAGCTGACTTAGGTATAAAACTATAGGGCGCCTAACACCTTTACCTGGAAAAGCCCCGTACTGGGCGACATATGCAAAGGTACAAACATTACTATTTCCGCTGCCAAGCAGTCAGTGTGTGCATTACTTCGTTCCTGTTTTGACGGGTAAGCGTGCTGGCGAAAGTACAGACACAAGGGGGACTTGCCAAGTTTATGTCTCAAGGTGACGGGCGCAGACGCAGTGACCTTAGATTTTTGAGATTTAGGCGCCACGCAAACGTGTGTCTTGTGTTGAATACAAGCGACTGGTAACTGGAAGCGAATATTCTATTTTCGTTCAATTGATATGAAATCGACAGAATCGTCTATGCGGCAGTCGGACACTGTTGTTATTGTTGTTGTGATGTTGTGTACGGCAAGGCGTACGATTTGCCCATCCCGTTACTTGGTATAAAACCAACAACAACAAACACAACAACAACGACCTCGGTGGCCCATCGGTTTGTACTGACGAGGAGGTCCCAAGTTTGATTCCCAATAGGACCAATTTGGGAAATGAACTTTTCAGAATTAGTTCCAGTCTGGGTGTTCTGGGTGCCTTGCAGGTAAACCTGTTGCTCTGGTACTCTGATAGTTCAGTTAGAGACGAGCGACTCAAGTTTGCAAATTTCACGCCATCTCAATTGTGTGCCTATAGTGTCAATGGCAGGATTTTGTACGTTTGGCTTTCTACTAAAAGTTAAGAGTAGGGGCTTGTCTGTGCTAGCCATCGAGCTACTATTCAACGGCCATTGCAATTTTTTGGTATTCAGCTCTTCAATAGCCCGAGGCACTACTAGCCTCCCAAAGAACCGGATGAAGTCAAGTGACAGAGGTCTGTGACAACCCTGTATACTGGCTGATCTGAGGTCAGAACCTGAACTTACTTAACCTGTGCGCGCACAGGTTATAGTGCCCTTCCCGTATACCCTAAGGGTCGATAGGGATGGTCACTATAATCAAAACTGATGTAGAAAGATATGGGGCTGCTCTTCAATGGCGAGTCGATGGCGTGTCTATCTATGGCATAATAATAATGACGTAATAACAACACTCACGCACTCTTAACCCAGCAATAGGGAAACCCTGTATTGCGGGTACTATGGAGGCATGGACACACAAATAGACAACTACAAATTACACCCGAACTCACGAAAGAAATAAATGTAAGCCATACAAATACTTCTCTCGGCCTGGAAATCAAACCGTATTTATATATTTAATTTGAAGACTAAACTGGTTATGTTTATTTATTTTAATTATATGCTTGATTATATTAGACACCCTTACCTTACCTTAGACACCCATTGGGGTAGGCAGAGACTATCGATCGCCCCTTCGCACGATCCTTACAAACCGCTCTTGCTTCACTGACATTCATTAATGTTTTCATACATTCCCTCATCATCATCAGCCCTCTTATTCTTCTCACTACGCACTCCAGCGTTTTTAAGATCTGTGGACGCCTACCTTTACAAACCTGGATTAGGCCCCTGGTGATTGGTGTAGTTGTCAAAAAAATATTATATATGGCGACAGCTCTGTATTGACCAAATCTAGGCGTACTGCTTGATGTTTCCACTAGACTAGCATTATAATTAATGAAATAGGTAATCGTAGTTTCACAATTATCCGCCAGGTGGCGCTGCTGTGACGATAATGCTACGTATATAAAACATATTTTAATTACCTCGACGTTTCGGACGTAGTCGTGCGAGTTTTTTAACTACCCGCACTTGGTCTTCATTATTTATTTGTGCACTAGAGTTGTCACTAGACACAGTAGTAGATACAGTGGCTGCGCCTCTTCAGTGGCTTCGAGACCACGGACATTGCAATACGTCCGAAACGTCCAGGTAATTACAATAATGTTTTATACATTATAAAGTCCCGACCTAAAACTTAAATAATGTGTGAAAAACGTGAAAGTTTAAATCACAGGGCTTTAATTAATTTTATAATATATCATGCATTGATAAAAAATACATTATTTGTCTGCGTTATGTAGATCATATATATCGTATAGCCATAAATATTTAATCCAATGGGGTAAAAAGCGACATAAACTAAGGCAGAGTAATTCCAAAAGGGCATCATCGCCTCGGATTATCGGTAAGCTGTCAGGGCGTTAGCTGTTCGATCCTCGTAAAACCAATTTTAATAACTCTGATATGCTCAATATAGGAATTATTACTATTATCATTATTATTTTGTATATGTATGTTAAACACTCGCCGAGAGGAAGTAAAGCCCGGCAATGGCAGTCCGCCGGCGTCAGGGACTGAAGTTCAAGAACCGACGAACAATACGTGTCGTGTCGAGCAGCACCTCTTACTGTATTTGTGCTGGAAGCGATAAGCCATTTTATAATTATTATACTGTTCGCAATCCGCAAAGTAGCAAAAAGTGGGTTAAGCTATTATTAGCAACTTTTTTACAGTATTATGGAAAAAAGTGACGCATCAATTCAAATTAAAAGTTTCCTTAGGTACAACTTTCCTTTTGTATTGGAAATAAGATTTACTTTTTATTATTTTTTATAACAGCAAAAGCAGCAGAATACGTACTTGGATTTAAATCTTGATGAATATTTATAGGCGTGTTTGGTGTTTGCTCCGGAAACTTTATCAATTAATTTTCACGGCGCTTCCTACAAAAAGCATGTGTTGTGTATTCTAAACGCTTCTAATTACTACGCCTTTTATGTTATATTATATACAATTATCTTTAAAACATTCTTTTCGTAAATACAATAGCACAACATTCATTTAACTGCCTCCGTGGCCGAACGGTTACCATGCCGGACTGCCACGCAGAAGTCTCAGGTTCGATTCCCGGGCCGGGAGAAATGTTTGTATGGCTTACATTTATTTCTCTCGTGAGTTTGGGTGTAATTTGTGGTTGTCTATGTGTGTGTCCAAGGCACCCGCGACACAGGGTTTCCCTAGTGCGGGGCTATGTTGAGTGTGTGCGTTATGTATTTATTTATTTATTTATTTCGAAACGATAAAATTCCTTTTATCTACCATCAAATATTCCCAAATAGAGAAATAAGAAAGCTACAAGTTCTATTCCCACTGGGAGCAGATAGGCTAAACAGCTCGGGTCAATAGTTGGCAAGATTTATTCACTAAAATATAGTGTGCAAAGAACGAGTTCGTGAAATTGTTTTTGTCATTAAAGAACTGTTCACCCGTATTTGTAAGTCCAGAAGAGTCCTTCGGGGAGAGGTTTTAGGGCCCAAACATGATTGAAGGCTGTGACTGTAAAGTTTTTTGAACTTTAAACTATGTATGTGAAACGTACGTGGATTGCTTAAGTTTCTATTATGTTGAAATTCTTTCGTATTTATTATACATATTTTGTGATTATTGTCAGCCATCAAGAATTACACAACAAAACTCAACAATCATATTTCCAAATAGATTTCAATTTACTTATATTCCCACAACGACACTTTCACAAAAAGGGTCGAATTGAATTTCCATAAACTTATGGAAATCGTAAGAAAGGTGAAAGTTCCCTCAAGTTCTTTTTATGGTTGACGCATGAATAAGGGGCAATAATTTGAAAGCCAGCGCCATAACCATAAGTTGGCTGTAAACGCCTCGTATTTGCCTTGACCGAGTTTACTGCGAAGCGGTTTTGACATTGTCGGTTTTTAAGTATTGAATTATTGCTTGCTTCTTTCTTTAACGGGATTCTAATATAGGTTAAAGAATTGACTAGGGAATTTCCTGTACTATGAATACCAGAATAACAAAATTCATTCTGGGGTGCCCCAGAACATCCAGACTAGAACCAATTTCGAAAAGTTAATTTCCTATATTGGTCCTACCGGAAATCGAACCCGGGATCTCCACATACAGCGTCCACAGGGCTCACAGCTGGGCCACCGAAGTTATCACTACCTATGAAACGCTTTAGTTAAAAATATTTATTTATAGTTGCAAAGTTAGAAATACGACTAATCTGTATTTCGCTGAAATAACATTAACAACCCAGGAACCGTCTAGTCTTTTTAACTTTTTACTAGGTCAAAAACAACAAATCCATTAAAGAAATAAGCTCCCGTTTGTCCACCATTTTTTGTGTAAATTCATATAAATACCTACATAATATTCCATAGCAGGTGACTGACATCTACGAAATTTAATCAATTTTCCATATTCACTTTAATTTATTTAAAGTATCAAGACTACTTCTCTAAACAGTAAATATAACATAAAGCTTATTATAATAGTGCTCAGTGATATTTCTTCTCCTGGGGAGTCCTTCAGGGACAGGTTTTAGGGCCATTGTCAATCATTACTACCTAACGTGGTCGATGGCTGTAAATCCGAAGAGCGTTGTGAAATTTCTATGAGTACGTGAAACCTGTGTCAATGTAAAATGAGTCAGAAACAATCACCAAAAACAGGAAATATACCTTATAGATATATGCTTAGTGATGATAGGTCCTGAGGGGTCCTTCAGGGATAGGTGTTAGGGCTATTGTCAATCGTAATTACCACACATGATAAGGATGTAAGTTCGAAGAGATTTCTGAAATTTCTGTGAATTAACTTTAAAACCTTTATACAGAACCTAACCTTTAACCTCTTATACAGATATATGCTTAGTGAGCAAGAGTCCTGAGAAGTTCTTCCAGGAGAAGTTTTAGGGCCATTGTCAATCATAATTACCTAAATTGGTTAGGCACTGTAACTTCGAAGAATTCTGTGAACTTCCTATGTGTGTATAATTGTAATATAATGCACTATGTAATTCTTACAATATATAACCTCCACGTTAACTTCAAACTACTTAAATTAACATTCATGGTAAGACAAAGTTAATCCATTTTAATAACAATATTGTGGTGCGTGAGAACGTACCTAACATTTCATTTACACGTGTATATATGGTTTTACAATTCCGTAGCACAGGTTCAGCTTCCGTGGTAAATGGATTGCAATAGCCACGCATTATGCAATCCCGTTACAGAAGACCTTAGTGGAAATATCGTTTCCTGCGAATGTCGTGATTTTTAGATCCCAATTTGAAAATTGAAATTTTTATATAGGTTCTGCTCTGGATGGTAACAGAGAATTACTTGCGTTACTCTGGTGCTCATATTACAGGGGAATTTCTAGGTTGAGCCCAGGTAAAATGAGGCCATTTAGCACATTATTATTATTACGATAAAATTGACACGTAATTATATGTACAATAATTGCTCTTTTCATAATTTGTTTTTACGAGAATTTGCCTTATAAAACATTGTCATTTTGATAAATTGCCTTTCCGAGAATAAAGGAGATACTAACATCATAGCAACGTAATTGCCAGGTGAATTTTTAATATTCATAATTATGAACTCTATATCTTACAGTGGCGTCGTCCACCGCTATCTTTGTGAATAATGTTTATCAAGTGATAAACTTTAAATGTTGTAATGGCACCTGCAAGTTCACACAACTTCTCCAAGAGGCGTGACCTCCTCCAATCCAAATTGGGCTAGCGCAAGAGCATATGCATGCTCACGGCGTATATTTTACACATAGACGACGAACCGATGACGCGTTTAAAACTAGATGCAGGTACAATCCGTAAACCCTTGCACACGTTCACAAATTCAGTGGCGCGCCGTAAACGTGCGTTCGTATAATCGCACATCTTCTGCGCGTATAAAATATGCAGTAAACAGAGGCGCTTTAGTCGCTCCTATGTATACAAAACCTTCGCGCGTTTTGATCACAGACTCCTCAGCAGAAGTAGAGTGGCGTTCATCGCTTTTATAAAGAAAAGAAAACATAAAAATAAACGATTATTATTTAGATCCATTTGCAACATTTAAAACATTTAAACAATTGATAAAATACAGAAGATTTGAAAAATGTTCTAACTGTTATCGGATATCAGTCATTACATGAATCGGCATAACCGCGCGTTTTATGAAACAATCTGCTTTTTACCCCTCTAAAGGGCCGTAAATGCGTATGCGTGTATAAAAAATACACCATGTGCATACGCTCTTACCCGTGTATTGTCGTGTCGATGCTTTTTTGTTTTAAAATTATGTAACCTTTCTATATTATGTTGCTACCTCGATTGCATTAACCGTGGCCGCGTTGAGATCTTCTCGATCGTGTGTCGATGCATGGAAAGAGCCTCCTCGTAGCCCACACAGGCTTTTTTTACTTGTATCAAGTGACAGGACGAACAAATCGTACGCCTGATGGCAAGCTACACGCCTGTCCATAACAGTTGCAGAGCTTTAAATAGCAAAAATCTGAGGGGCACTGCCACTGCGCTCGTCACCCTGAGCCATAAGTTGACAAGTCCCATATGCCTGTTATTTCTCCAGCACCCTTGCCCTTCAAAACCGGGACGCAGTAATGCTGACATTACTGCTTAGCGGCAGAAATAGGAAGCTGGCAGTACTTCCCTGGACGAACTCTTTCACAAGGAGCTGAAACAGATGCGACTGGTACAGGTATCAACTAGACACGATAACGCAAAATTGTTGCATCACAATGTTTTAATCATATACCTAAAATACTCTCCTTAAAGGAGACCAGCAGTGTTAGCAACCCAAGCAACACACCCATACCACCACATCTAAATATATACTATAAGACATCTAATAGAATTTAATTCGATTGAATATTTTAAGAGTTCAAATTCCTTTAAGATATCTCAAAGAAGGTTTCTAAAGTAAAAGTGGGCACAACTTTATTAGTAGATCACAAGAGTGCTTTGAGAAACTATCTGTAGGTAGTGTTAAGAGTCATTCTTATCCTTTTTCTGAAGTAACCCATCTAGAATGCTACAAGACCATTTGTAAATGTAGACAGTTTTTATTTAGTCTTGTAGATAGTTTTTAGATAATTTATAGTCTATGATAGTTTTCTTAGTAACGCTATTTTAAAACCAAAATACTAAAGCGTTACAAACGGACGCAATTCTCTTAATACTAATAGATTTCATGTTTAATGGCTTACAAAATATAAACTATATAAATTGCAACATGGCGAAATTAGATATAATATTTCTGACTTTTTTGAGCAATGTTTAATCGGTTAGAAAGCGAAAATTGACGTGCGACTTTAAATACATTGTGAAAAGTGATATAAAACCTGTGATAAAAGTAATGCGCTCGCTAAATTTTAAATATTTAAATATAAAATATAAGCTTAATAAAAATACAGTAATCGATTTTCGGTTTGAAATATTTATACAAAGCTTAAATATACAAAATAACTCAGAAAACAAACCATTTCCAAGAAGTTCTAGGCTTTTTCAACTAAGATTTACTTTTTAAAAAGAAAAGAAATTTTTCTCGGCTACTTCATAGTCATTCTTTGAAAATAAAAATGGCGATAAGAATTTAAAGCTTTTTTCAAAATTGGGAGCATTTTATCTATAGAAAAATTTTAGAATACGAAAAGATTATTTTTACTTGCTTTAGTGTAGTTGAACTTGTCGAAGAATATTCCTCCTACGAGATTTTTATGATTGTCTACAAAACGCGATGTTTCTAAGCGATTGTTTCTTTTCACAGTATTACAAAACCCTTAGAAGGTTTTACCAAATAATGAGTGCTTTATGCATTAAAAAACTTTTCAAAACACTAGGTCAAAAAATAATTGGAAAAAATCCAATTTGTCGCAAAAAAAACGTTATTCTGCATAATTGTATGAAATGTGTTATAATATGACTAGAAAGGTGGATAAATTTACTATCATTTAAATATAAGGAATATTTTAATGACATACCTAACATATGATGGAAGAAATAAAATTTTCATTACAAAATTGAGGTATTTAAGGCGTAAAATACGTTGCCTTAACGTCGAATTGACCGAAAGCATATGAATCTAATAACAGTGGTTTAATTAGTGCCTATTACATTTGTTTCACCCTCTGCTTATTTTTTTTATAATTTTTGAAAGAACTTTGTCGATATTACAAAATTAGGCCCAACTAATAGCGTTTCGCTGTTTTCAATCCTCCACACCGCTTAGTCAAACAGACAAACGTAACTTAGAACTATAGGTATACCTATATCTGCAGATGTCGAGGATGTTAGTAGCAGTAGACCTTCTTGTGAAAGCGTTCGTTCAGGTAAGTACTGCCACCTTACCTATTTCTACCGCAAAGGAGTAATTTGAACATTACTGCACTTCGGTTTTGAAGTGTAAGGGTGCTGAAAAATTACAGGCACATTGGACTTGTCAACTGACGTCTAAGGTGTCGGGCGAAGTGGCAGTGTTCCAAAGAACTTTGTGATTCAAGCTCTGAGTAGCACTGCAACTGTTATGGATTGGCGTGCCTTCCAATTAGACGCTTTTATAAGCGTAGCCTACCACTATTAATTTATATACATTATCTGGAAGCACAAACGGACGCAACGCCACTATCATGACAAGCGCACGCCACTTTTGCTGTAACTATTTAGTAAAATGTAACGCACGACACAGTTGCGCCACTACAGAACTTCTATAAGCGTCTAATTTGAAGGCTCTATCATCTAACTTGCCTTAGACACAACATTTCGGATAATATTTCCACAGAAAGTCGGTTGTGTAAACAGTGTATATGAATTAGTGCTATAATATTTAACTCGTACTAATGTCTTCACAACGAAAAGGTATTTTACGAAAACACCGACAATCACAATCACCGAAACAATTATTTTCAGAAACAAAAACGCTAGCACGCATGAACAATTCGCCCGTCGTTAATATTGTCAGCAAAAACAAATAGAATATTACTACTAATTATGAAACCATCACAATATACATTTATATATCTAACCATTGAAATGAGGCAATCTATCTTTCTCGCTCGCACCTGTATGTTACTAATAAAATTATTCTCTCTCACTGGATCTCAATCGAATTGACTTGCCATGTAAATTCGCAAAATTGAAAGGATGCGAAAAGCAGTAACTTTTATAACAGTGGAAGACACAATTTCTCAGTACTGTAAATGTGGTTGTCATTTGTTTATTATATTCCTACCCTTGGTATAATGAAGTGTTATGCGTTATATATCAAATTATTATATTAAGTACCAAAATAGTTTTCCGTATATTCACACATAGAATCTTTAAACTTCAATGATTATCACTAATGTTGAATGGTTTCTTGGCATGGTATGTTTTTTAATTTTCGCAATATTTTGGCGCTGGCCAGTCAACACGTGACCGTGGAACGTGTAACCGTTCCGAAATGCTGGGAAAATGAAAAGAAGTCACACCATGGTAAGAAACCTACAAATTACTGATAATCATTAAGTGAAATTACGCCACCAAAGCCATCGACGTGGGCGCACGGGTTGCCGAACAGAAGTGGCAATGGGCTGGACACATATGTCGCAGAGACGACGACCGATGGAGCCGGAGAGTTCTGATCTGGAGACCCCTTTTGGCAAGACGAAGTATGGGCAGACCACATGTGAGATAGTGGGATGAAATTAAAAAGACTGCAGGGCGGACCTGGAACAGAATCGCCGCAAACCAAGGACTATAGAAAACAGTAATATGCTGAGAAGAAGAAGAAGATTAATTAAATAATCATGAAAGTCTTAAAATCCTTAAAAGTCTTCTAAAAAGTAGTCATTTTGACGAGATGATGATGCGGCCTTTTATACCAAAGGTTCAAAATTAAGCCTCGATTAACCAAATTCTTAAAAATCGACGGGAATCGTGTTATGGACTCTACGACACTAGTATATATAATGTCAGGTCTACAATAATCAGAAGTGAGTACCAATATATTGCTTTTTTAGTCCCCTCTAGTCGTGAGCCATTTGTTCGACCATAACTTTTCTCACACCACTTCCTTCGGCCTTAATTCACGGGAGAGACATATGGATCGCAATACAGAAACATTGATTGGGAATCATCATTTTTAATACCAATTATAGGAGACGGCTTTAGGACAATGTCGTTTGGGCTCATTGACGCGTAATCACCAGATACTAGAATTGTGTGATCCGATCTACATAGTTTTGAAACTATTTGAAGAAAAACATGGCAAGATGCAGTTGAAAAATACTCATCGATATATTCCAAGCACAGATCATGACTCGGGATAGCACAAATGAACACAAGCCTCAACCTTCAGAAAGTTTTTTCTCATTTTTGTGTGAATTTTTACCTTTGCGCCACGTCGTAGGGCAGTGGAACGCGGTAGTTATTCCCGAATGATGAAGTGGGAGTTTTCAAATCAAGCCATAGATTAATAACAATCCAACAACGAATGTTAAAAAAATTGTAAACAAATGTGTGTGTGCGTGTGCGTGTGAGTGTGCGTGTGCGTGTGCGTGCGCGCGTGCGTGCGTGTGCGTGTGCGCGTGCGTGTGCGCGTGCGCGTGCGCGTGCGCGTGCGCGTGTATATTCATAGTATACGTTTCGTAATACATTCTACTTAATAAATAATCGCAGTGTCTATTAGGTCGCAAATACCCTCAACGCAAATTCTAACCTTGAACACATTTTACAATCGTCATTTTTCTTTCTGTCAGAAAGATCAAAACACAAAATATTCATTACTACCTCATTAAAAAACAGTGAATATTCCATTTCGGTTAACGTTGGATGATTTGAAGCGTAATCTTTTCCCAGAACCAAGAAAAATCTCTCTTTTGTTTACCTTTCTGGTATTATCGGGACAACGTTGTTCATTATACAATAATTCTGCGTAAAGACATTTTTCATAAGTATGGAAAATAACTAAAAGTAATAAGTATCAAAGAACGTTTTTTAACGTGTTCATATGATCCGGTGAAAGCCAAATTTATTTGTTTTTTCTAATAAACTAACGTTTAGGGTCCTTTTGGGATTGTAAATGACCCGCAACATTACGTATGAAAAAACAAATATATGCCATTTACGTTCGAAATAATTGTTTAATTTTCAATATGTAACAATAGCCAAACTTTAAATACTTGATATATAAATACGAAACAACAGTATTCAATCTTTAGTAAGAAAGAATGTGTATTCAAAAATTCGCGACAATGCTCTTGACACGTGAAAGGGAACAATTTCCAAGAGAGTATAGTACGTGTACAGCATCGTTCATCTACAACAGCGCAGGTTGCCACTTCACCCGGTTTTGTTCTGCCCCCATTCTTCTGTGACGTTATTACTTCCCCTTTGTCTTCTCCTTGGTAACATGTTGAAAAATATAAGCAAAATATAATAGGTCTCTACTTTTAGCGATATTAAAATCCCACTGCGATTTGAAACGTTATTATCGTTGCGTACAAATTGTTAAATTAAATACATTATGTGACGATACTGGCCTCTTTCATCAATGTGGAAACCTTTTTATCGTCCTCTTTTCTACTTCCTGGCCACTTATTTTTAAAATTTTAAATCGCCCTCGAATTGTCTGTTCCTTCACTATCCTTACGTTCGTCTATCTATCGACACTCCCATTAAAATTTTTGAAATGAGACCACGTTTCTCATTAATCACAGATCACCTTCATTTCCTTATTAAAAAACTTCACGTCTCGATTACTATCAAAGTTATATAGGCTTTTCGGGGTGATATATTGTGTTAGTTATTTTTATATGGAGTGTTTTATAATAATTGTACCTTTTTTATTTGTTATAGCTTTTCTTTTCCTCTTTTTCTCGCAATAAATCTTGTGGGCCGGGCCTTCTTTATTCTCGTTTAGATAAGGCTAGGCTACAATTGTATCTGTTCTACTGACAACATGAACTTTATTAAGAATCATTGACCACTATAATGAGCCTGTGGCACTATCGGGGCTAGATAAGATGGTCCCGGTTTCAGTTTGGTTCTGATCTGGTTGTTCTAAATGTTCTGAACACTGTCCCGAGAGTTATTATTACTCTAATACTCATGGTAAAGGGAATTTTGTAGTTTGACAACAAGTTTGAAACTATAGCCACCACTTGGGTCCAACACAGTGCTTGTTAGCTGTTTCCTTATGTTGATACTACTTGAAATCAGTTTGAGGTTTCATAAGAGCGGATAAATAGATCAAACACTCTTGAAATTGTGGCTTCAATCAGCTCTGAAAATATGTTTAACAGTGATTCATATAACGTAACAAGCCATTGCTTTTTGTAACGTTGGTGTCGTGTTTCGTATTGAATAAACATGCATATATACTATACGTAGTTTCGTAGAAAACGTTTTAGCTGTGAGAAAGTAACTATCATGAAACACAATCATTTATATTCCACAAGTGTGTCCAATACAATTGTTTTCCTAAGTAAAGAAATATGATTAAGATTATTTTCAGCAAGGTATATATTTTGTGTGTATTAAGGCACAAAAACTTTCAACAAAAACTTTATTAGGACGTGACGACAGATAGAAATGGATGTCATTGAAATAAACTACAAAAGCGCCTGATTTCAGTCGAAAGCCGACAACTAAAAGCTCTATCGCGGGTATTCTTTGACCGCGATGGCCTCGCGACACTTTTCTGCACTTACACTGCCATACTTTCCAGCTGAATGGGGTAACGCCTTTTATATTAGGGTATTTCCGCTGAATAGAAGTGGGCATATGCCATTTGGACTCGAAAAACTCGCTATGAGATCTATCTCGTAAATCACAAAAGAAGTACAGGAAAGAAATAAATTCGTTCCTTTACATGCGCTTGTATCAACTAACTTCCCTTGAGACGTCACTCCAGAAGAAGATATTGTACCATCAGGTAGGGTCTCAATTTTGCTAATTTTACGTCATATCCGTTGTGTGTCGATAGAGCGTCAAAATCCTGCCATTTTGTAGATAGATAGATTTTAACCGACTTCAAAAAATCGAAGAGGTTTTCAATTCGACTGTTTTTTATGTATGTTACGCGATGACTCCGGCATTTGTGAACCGATTTTGATGATTATTTTTTGTTGAAAAGAGGGTACCTCAGTATTGGTCTGATTTAAATTTGCAGAAAATGTTCCACCTCTAAGGGTTGCAAACTAGGTGACGAATCCGGTTTCGCGCAATTTCCGGTAACCGATTTCTATCAAACTTGGCAAGTATATGTAACTCCACGAACTTGTGGTCGGTTTTTTTAATACTCTGTACTTAGATTATTATTAGTATTCTGCTCTTCAATGACTAGTCGATAGTGCTATAGACTATCGACACATAATTAGTACACTACGCCATTGACGCACGGCTAATTACGGTACTAATTACGTAACATAAAAAAAAATAACTTGAAGACTAAATTGCTGATTAAACGAGATGAAAATTAAAATATGCTTAGTAAGGCAATATCGATTGTTAGTTTTTGAATGAATGATTGCCATCGCGGCCATTCCACAGATACTTCATTGGGACCGAACTGCCACTCCAATTAGATTTTGATAGAATAACAAATATTATCAAAATTTAAGTGAGCTTTTATTTCACAATTCAATGACTCGTTCAGGGTGCTGCTGGGGCTGCCCAGGCACTGCAACGCTTCAGGGATGTTCGCAGAGGCGCGGGTAGATTGTTTTCACGCAACTACGCAGGGTGCGGGCCAATGCCAACAACATCTTGACCATAATAGTTAGCCGGCCTGATTGCAATTACGTAAACCTAGGTTTACGTACTTTTAGGTTTACGTACTTTACGTTACTACAGAGAGTATGATACACTTAAACAAAAGGCGCAACAATTATGTATCATGAATATATTGAATTGCTATTTAATTATAATTTAATTTTAATTTTGAATAAAACTTGAATTAATCTTATTCAATTTATTTGGATATTATTTAAAATTTCATTGATGTAACTTCAAAATGAAAAAAAAAAAGATTCATCAAAACCTATGTCTGGAGCACCGCACAACATCGCACATGGACAATAACATTAAAAGACAGAGAGAAATTGGAATCATTTGAAATGTGGTGCTGGTGGCGAATGGTAAAAATAAAATGGATTGAAACGACATCAAATGAGGAAGTTTTGGAAAGGGTTGGGGAGGAGAGAAGTCTTTTAAATACAATCGAGAGAAGAAGGGGGAAAATGTTTGGACATTTGTTAGGTAATGACGAATTTGTGAAAGTGATAATTGAGGGGAGGATATAATGGAAAAGAAAAAGAGGAAGACTGAGAACGGCGTATAGTGAACAAATAAAAAAGAAGATCAAAATGAAGAGCTATAAAGGGGTCAAAAAACTGGCTATGAACCGTGAGGAGTGGAGAAGGCTACACCGACAAGAGTCTAGCTCTTGAATAAGATGAACTTGAAATGTAATTAATATGACCAATATCATATAGCCAGTAGTGTGATTTAATTCTATGTATTTGTATAATTATAATTATGGACTATGTTGTCTGATATGAATTAATAAATTTGAATTTTATTAGACAGTAAGGTACCTGCAATAAAAGCTTAAATACTACAAAGTAAAACAAGGAATAAATTATGTGAATAAAATTGGGTACCCTCGGCAAGGTGCCCAAGATGCTGGCAGCGTTCCCACTTTGTATGGCTATGCTAATGCGTTGGGCTAGATAGCTGCCTTAGGTTTAGGTTAGGTTTCCCATAAAGTCTATTAATTTTCTATTGCTAATTATCATATTTGCAATCTCGGTGGAGTCTTAATGGACTTAAAATGACCAGTCGTTTCAAAAATATTAGCACAATTTGGGGTCCAGGTTATCTGTAGATGAGAATTGACGGTGATGTACCTAATTTACTAACTAACTCTGTATGTCACCGCCATTTCTAAGTAGAAAAATGGGAACGTTTATATTGTCAAGGAAATAAATGGCAATGCAACCGCCCTTGTCTTGTAGATAATATACAATGAATTCCCTTGTTAGTTGGAATTAATGAAACGCTAAGACTTGAACAGGAAACAAATTTATGGCGTTCTGTTTGGCGTATTTTTCCCTTAGTAAGTTGTTAATCGCGCTTGTTCTGATTGCGATGTTTTGGAATCCGATATTGAGGGATAATCTGCTCGAGTAACTTTCAGATTACACCTTAATACGGTTTAGCGAAGAAAATTGAGTTATATAATGACGAGACGGCGGTTGGAATTTTTCGCAAAAGACTTAAATGCGTTGATAACAATATAATCAAGGATTATCACTAATAACACGTTTCTTACCACGGTATGGGTTCTTTTTATTTTACCAATATTTCGGAACGGTTACCGAGCGAGAAAAAAAACTCATACCTTGACAAGAAACCTGTAATTAGTGACAATCATTTAGTGAATAGCCACGAAAGCCTTAAAATCAATAATAGAAAAGGAGTAAAATAGTTTAAGGAACAAAATGTGTGAATTATGAGGTACCAAACAACGAAATGAAAATTACTTCCACTTTGATCATTATGTGAAATTATTAATAATATCGAATATTACCTATAAAACCTTTTCAAATAATTTTGTATTTGTTTATAATCTTAATAATTTTTATAGTTGTGTAACTATTGTTTTCGGATCTAAATCACGTATATATTTGTATTTTTAGACAAACCAACTTTACGATCACAGTTCCAAAAAAAAAAATTTATAGTTAGTTACATGTTGTCAAAATAGCTGTACTTATTTTTGGCGCCATTTTTAAATGTTTTCTTAAACTTTTATAAAACGACCTTTGATGTTAACATAAAGGCGAAGGTTTAGGCTTAGTCCAGCACGCTAGCCTAATGCGGGTAGGGAACTTCATTTTCCGAGGTTTGTGAACCTACTTCGACGTACAGATTTCATCACAATGTTTTCCTTTACCGCCAAAGGCTCACCATCCCTGGAAAACGTATAAAGTCAGCATGGAGTACAGTGGCCTAAATTCTCTTTTTCTAGAAGACCCGTACCTATCAGTGGGACGAATAATGGATTGATAATGAATTTTTTATCTAGTTTTGGTCACTCATCATTATTACTCGATCTATATTTGCACAAAATATTGGTAAATAAAAGAACATGGTCCTCTACAAAAATGCCATTCACTTAGATAAGCGTCCCTGGAAATATTCAACAGCAAACACATAAAGCTGACACAAAGCTACAGGTGAGGCGAATTTATTGACAATTGAAGACCCACCCCGCATTGTTAGCTCCGTGCGACTACTAATGGAGGTTCGTTCGCAAACAACCCCATTGCCGAATCGAGTTTCGCAGTTTCGGTTCAATAATCAAGCTGTATTACAGAGAAAATATTGCCAATGTTGACGAGTAGTAGTAGCTTTAAATCTGTTGATAAGTCTAGATTTCAATAATTATCATCTTAAATATTTTAAGAACTAAAACACCTGACAAAGAAAGGAACAGTGATTGAAGGGTTCCAATCATAGTTAATACAAATTAGAGATGAGCACCAATCGTAAAATCATCGGCATTGTTGGCACCAAAGCGGCGTGGATACATTTTTAGGTGTTTAAATAAACACTAAATAAAACATTTAAATTAACATTTGTATTCATTATCAACGTTTTGTACTTTACTTTTAGAATCTCCTTTTTTTATAATACTAAGTGACGTGACGAACAAGTCGTGTGTCTGGTGGTAAGCGAGACGCCTGTCCCTAACAATTGCAGTGCCACTCAGAGCTTTAAATCACAAAGACCTGAGGGGCACAGCCACTGCGCCCGACACCCTGAGACATAAGTTGACAAGTCTCATGTGCCTGTAATTTCACCAGCACCTTTACCCTTCGAAACCCAAACGCAGTAATGTTCACTTTACTGCTTGGCGGCAGAAATGGGTAAGGTACTTCACTGGACGAACTCTTTCATAAGGAGCTCTACTGCTACTAATACGATGCGGTGCGTCGGCGTTGCGACGCTCTACGCACGTAGTTCCACGTATGTAGTTTTAATTTATAATATGTCCTATATATAAAATAGAAGTACGTGTCTCATGGTGCTTTGAAACACCGTGCGACGACAGACGGAACGCGTGCGGACCGGACAAGGGGCCAGGAGGTGAGGTGGGGAAAGGTGCTGCGGTGCGTAAGTAAGGGCGTTACGTTGCAACATTGCATTGCTCTTTTTTTCTCTCATTGCATTGATTTTACGCCGGTAAAGCACATCGGCGGCGCTGCGGAAAAATCGTTAGGGCTGCGGTGCACACGTCTAGTAATTATTAATACAGTAGCCTGCATTTAAAATTGGATTTTCAGAGAAAATACAATATCTAGCACTAATAATAGTTGGTATTAGCGAATATTTAAGGGATAGAATATTATTTCAACAATTTTTTTCTGAAAAGATATGATTGTAATTACGCTCCTTGTACACAAATTAACGCAAGCTGTATAATTAAGCTTCAAATAGGTGCTTCATTCAAATTAAGATTTTACGAGTATTTCAAACTGTGTCTTTATTACCACTTTGGAAAAGGTGACAGAGAAGAAATGGTAATTAGCACGATATTAACGACAATATTAAATGTATATGGAGTTCTTAGGTTTTCGCAATTGTTACTTATTTCGCCCTCAAAGAAAATTGGTTTTTCGCCATTAAAAAATACGAATTCAACTTGTTTTTATTGACTGATAATTAAAAGAGAAGACACTGATAGTGAACACCTATGGGGCCCGAAAATTTATTAAACGTTGCTTGATTAAAAAAACATTACAAATTTTCATCATTTTTTAATCGATTGTTATTGTAGCGGTCTGTATAAATGGGTTCGGGTGGGTGCTATCGACTATAATGAGCAAGACCAAGGTAAATGTACTTACAGTTTATTCATTTATTACAAAACACGTAAAGCTATCAAACCAAAAACACCAACAATAGTAAAGAAATGGCGCCAAAAACAATCACATTTAAATTTACAATAAAAACTTGAGAGTTAAAAAGACTATAGAACATACACAAAAGAGATTTGTAGCGACTGCCGTGATTGGCCACAGTTATTAAAAATATGTCTATGAAATTTCCCCCACCGTGTTCCATAACAAATACATCAGGAGAGTATGAACTTATTTTACAGTAAGAGAGTATATTTTATTTTTTAGAGTGATATTATACACGGCGACATAAAGCAGCGATGCAAACACGCGATTGCATCGCTACACTTGCGATTTATAGGCGATCGCATTGACGCAAACGCAAGACTGCATCGATACAAACGTAGCAATGCTATCACGCATTTGTATCGATGCAGTCGCGCACTTGCGGGGCTGCTGCTTATAATCGCGCGCGTTGTAAAGGCAGATGATTACCGACTGCATAGTCGCAAGTCGCCATGTACAACCGTTCTTAAAGGCAAATAAATATTTACATATCATGCAATGAGTTTTCCCACCCATGTTTGAAAGCCTACGCAACCATTTCGCCCTAAATAGTAAAACACACTCCGCTAACCAGCCTGGTGCAATAAGCAAATAGGGTCAAGATGAAAACAACCAAGCCTTTACAAACTTGGCATCTACATAACTTAGTTTTATTTTGTGTTATTATTGTAATTTCTGCCTTGTAGAAAAATAAATGACTGTCTGTTTTATTTGCACAATTTGTCTTTTTTATTTTATTTTACGACGGTCATTTGTTAATATAAATTACAAATGGACTCCATTAACAAATGACCTTCGTCAGTGTGTATCAAGAGAGAAGCTAAACCTTCTCAACAATGCAAACTGAGCCGGCGAGCATGAAAAACTGTCAATTTTAATCAAGCGATCGTTTAATATAAGTCACTGGGATGATTTTCCTAATTTAATGACTGAATTTGAGTAAGGGTCATTCATTTATTTTTACGGATTATCTGTGCCCTTGAACCATTTCATGTTTGCCACTATTAAATTATGCTGGATCGGAAGCAAGCTTTTGTTAAATATTGGTCACAGTTTGTTGTAATTTGTTTTTAATTTTGCACCCTTGAACTTTAGAAACTGTCCCTAAAACGTGTTAATCTAAGAAAGAAAACTAAACTTGCAACCCCTATGCTTCGACTTAATAACCTTAACGCAATCTTTTGTAGGTCACCGCATTTTTATAATAAAATTACACTAGAAAAAAATTAAAGCCATGTTAAAAATATACTATATGAAGAAAAGTATATATGGATGATACGAACGCATTTTGCACTTCAAGGTATTAAGTAAATGTTTGAGATGTTATAAAAAAAGGTCATTCTTTTGACCTGAGAAGATTGATTTTAGACTTTGACCTACAAAAGTGCAGTGAATCGATGTGACGATTTCAAGTGTAATTTAATTACCCATGAAATGAAGATATTTTATTTGACAGTTCTTGTAAAAAAACAATAAATAACACGATATAACAATGGAATTTTACATCCCATAGCTTAGTAAAGATTGTTATCATAAACATTTTTCTTTTCTCTAGAATCCTGAAAACTAATCATCGGAGTGCTGAAAATAATCAATCTTGTTTCGCTAAAAGCCATAAGACGTGTTAATGTTACTATTTCTGTATCAGTACTTCCCTGAGATGAATTATTCACACGCTGAGATCACCTCAATGCGTCGCACAAAATTATACGATAAATTGTAGGTAATGGATAGAAAGAAAGGCCTACTCACCTACGTAACTATTATACAATACGCTTTCTCAGTTTTTGATATTTCTTTAATGGCGTAAACACCTGGACACTGAATTGAATACTTCACCACGGTGTCATCATATGTGATGGATATTATTCGTAATGAAGTTTAAATATGAAGAAAATAAAAAGAACTCATACCGTAAGAAACCTGTAATTAATGATAATGAAGCGTGAAACACACTGACAACGGTTGCGGGTCGGGCGCGTGTCGGTTCGGGAGCACCGCGGGTGTAATTCCATTATATATATAAAGCTACCAATCCTGACTGACTTAGAAAAACAGAACACATACTTCCCGATATGGTGGAAAAAAGATATTTATACCGTTGTACGCGGATAGGCTTCAAGGCAAAGAATCAAATACGAAAGGACCTGAATATGGAAAATATGTATAAAAGAGTGATCAACGGCGCAAAAACTATAATATATGGAGAGAACGTTTGTGCATTTTTATGAGGTGCCACCCTTAGAGGTAGAATATTCATATTTAAATGAAACCAATACTGAGGTACCCTTTTTCCAACAAAAAAGAATCATCAATATCGGTTCAAAAACGTCGGGGTAATCGCGTAACACATACACAGAAAAATACAGTCGTGTTGAGAACGTCGTCCTATTTTGAAGTCGGTTAAAAATATAGCATTCTCCCTTACATACAATCTCATATGCGCAATACAATTTATTATTATTTCAATTTCCTAGTTAAAATAAGAACTACATAAAATGATTGCAAATTGAAATAAATATTTTTTTTACGATAAATATAATATACATAGGGCGCACTATAAGATTCCGGAACTGGCCACTTATATAAACAATATTTTAAAAATAATTACAACATTTGAAAATGGAACTCTTTAGCTGTAGAATACAGTTTGTTTCATCTGACTGTCAAGTGACAAGTAAAAACAAGTGTTTTTACATTGTGGCGTCATTTTAGAAATTGGTTGTCTACATCACTAAGGATTTAAATCGTGAAAAGTTTCATAGTATGATTTTCTACGACTTTAAGTGTAATGTAATAGCTCAGCGGAACTTTGCTCGGCTTCAAATTGCTTTTGGTGATGAAGCACCATGCAAGATGACTATTTATAGCTAGTTTGCAGAATTCAAACGCGGTCGTGTACATCTCAGTGACGAATTTCGTGATGGTCGCCAGACCACTGCTGTGAACAAAAAAAACATCGATGCTGTGCGCCATATAATCAAACAGACAGGCATGTGACATATCATGAGATTTGGGCATCTTTAGGCATAGGTATGATTCAAATACAATCAATACTACACAAACATTTGGGTGTGAAAAAGCTGTGCGGTCGGTGGATCCCACACAATTTGACTGAAGCTCAAAATACGGATCGCGTCACTTGGTGCAATGCCATGCTTACCAGATTCAACAAAGGGGCGTCAAATTTAGTGTCGGACATAGTAACAAGTGACGAAACATGGATTTATTGTTACGATCCCAAAACAAAGCAGCAATCGAGCGTATGGGTCTTTCGAGATGAGTCGGCCTAACCAAAGTGGCGCGCGTGCAAAAAGCAAAGTGCCTCTAAGCGGATGATAGCTTCTTTTTTAAATAAAACGGGACACGCGGCTACTGTTGCTTTGGAGAATCGTTGCACCGTGAATAGCGATTGGTACAACACCATTTGTTTGCCGGAAGTTATTGACAAACTCCGTAAAAATAACCGTTTACGTTTTACGCCGTATAATCTTGCACCACGACAATGCTAGTTCTCACACGGCCAGACAGACAAATGGATTTTTGAAGGTGAACAACGTTGATCTTATGAGCCATCCCGCGTACACTCCTGACCTGGCACCTTGTGACTTTTACATATTTCCAAAAATTAAGAACCAGTTACGCGGTCAACGATTTTCATCACATGAAGAGGCTGTCGAAGAGTATGAAAAATATGTTTCAGAGATTGTCACGGAGGAGTGGCATAAATGTTTTCAAAATTGGTTCATTCGTATGAAAAAGTGCATTCACGCTAACGGAAAATATTTTGAGAAACAATAAATTAATTTCTAACCATTTATAGTATTTTTTTCTTATTCATTCCGGAAACTTATAGTGCGCCTCACGTACGGTATGGTACGGTATTGAGCGATTGTAAAACTTCGATTAGTAGCAAAAGTCTTTGAAATAATGATAAAATGTAGGTAAAATGGGCATTATCTACTTTGAAATTGAACACAAAATCTAATTTCAGCAAATTACCTAACCCATTACTATGTGAAATTGCGGGTAAAATCACAAAGGATAGGCTCTTCGATCGTGTAGGTTTCGGTCCCTAAATATTCGGATTCTATGCGGCTACAAGTACACTTAACGGCAATGAAAGGAAATTCCCTTACTTTTATATGGTCTCGTTTTTCTCATTAACATTCAGGTTGGGTTTGTTTAGGCCAGTAGGTGTAATCGTTTAGGCTCTTTGAACTTGTTTCGTAACATTTTAACGTTGCCTTTGGAATCAGATTAACGACTGGAATAAGTGTAAATTTATTGAGGCATTTGGGGTCTTTGAGGTCCTTTACCGCTTTTTATAGATTTACATAGTCCTTTGGGAAGAAAAATTCATTCTTTCCTATAATAGTCTCGTTCTTGGTACATTTTTGCCTAGAATTTGATTGCAATTTCTAGTACAAACCTAATACGTTTCTTTTATATAAAAGGAAATTTACATAACGAAGTATACAATAGTAGAAATAGGGAATTGCTTGTACTATGAGTTGTGTATTATCAGGAATCCCTAATTGATCTTAGAGGGAATCGAAACCGGGACCTCCTCCTCATTGAGATTACTGAGATCATATTGCATTATGATAATATTTATCATTCTGCTAGAGTCTAGCAGAAGTTAAATCTCAACAGAGTATCAGAGGAATGACAGGGATGGCATTCATTTATTCAATCACTAACGATCGATGCTGCCTTACTAAAAGCACCTTGGGAATTCCTAAGCTTTGCTGTGCAACACAAAAGCAATCGGAAGCTGAAAGGTAAAGGAAGGAGACGAGAAAGAAATTACGTCGTGCTGCAAATAGTAGAATATGAAGAAAGACATTGTGTAATTTTCAGGTTAGTTTTATCTGCCTAATTTCGGTGGCAATTATTATTATTTAAATTTTAACGTTAACGTGTAAGTAAATATTTTAAATACATAGACGCGAATGGACCCGTGGCGTAATTACGAAAATCTACTTAGTATCTTTTTGACAACATGACCTGAAAAGCATTCATATAATTAGCGGGTCTTTGACGATTACCTGTATATAAAGAACACACAAGACTTGGACTACAACTCGAGTTGTATGAAATAAGTTCATAACTAAAATGTCCGAATTATTCTCAAAGCGCAATATATTTTAAATTAGTTTCATTCCCCTGTCATTGAAAAGATCAAACGAAGTTATACGAACTCTTAGAATAGCTTTTTGCTTCGTTTAATCTTTACAGGAAATCTGAATCATTATATTTTCATGTATACGAAATCTAGAAGCAGTTACAATATAAGTATTATAACATTGTCCCTCTTATGTGGTAACCTGGTAACTAACACAAGGCAATTTTTTAAAAGAAACCACTTTAATTATTGAGCTTTAGCTTGTGTCAAACTCAGTCTATCAATGTGTTTTTCACACATATGTATATGTCACCTGATAGAAATCTCCTCAGCTCCATCTTACCCGATAGAAAGTGACTATGACTTATTTTTTTATTTATAATAAAGTGACGGGATGAACAAGTCGTGCGCCTGGTGGTAAACGACACGCCTGCCTCAATCATAAAGGTCTGGAGGGAACTGCTACTGCGCCTGTTATCGTGAGACATAATATATACAATAATAATAAAAAATAATATAGACAAATCCCCTGTGCTTGTTATCTAACCAAAACCCTTACCAATTTACAGCATTTCGATTTTGAGGGGTATCACTTTTGAAACGTATTCAATAAATAGTTTTCATAAACTTGGATGACAAAAATAATTCTTGTTAGTGATCCGTGTTACGTAGTTATCAGAGAGTTGGCATCCAAGAGTTCGTCAAGGGAAAAACTGCCACCTTTCCTATTTCTGCCGCCAAGTTACTGCTTGAGCATTATTGAGTTCCGGTTTTGAAGGATAAGGGTGCTGGTGAAATTACAGGCACATGTGACTTGTCAACTTAGATCTCAGGATAACGAGCGCACTGATAGCGTCCCTTTCTTTGGGATTTAAAGCTCTGAATGGCACTGCAAATGTTACGGACAGGCGTGTAGCTACCATCAAGCGCACGACTACTTGTTCGTCCCGTTAATTGATATTCTAAAAAAAATGTAAGAACAAATAAATACTCATTTACAAAGAGAAGCCTCTTAGTCATTCTTCTCAGGGTAATCTGCCTTTCGAATGAACTGTTTAATCAATTTGACAGTCTAATTTTCTTACCAATGAAATAAAGATATTTTGAAATTGAAAGCTCAGTAAGATCGTACGTATGTACGTACGTAGTACTCAGATAAGATAAAAATGTCAGATGCTACGTTTTGTGTGAGCAAAGATATAAAGCTAGTCTATCTAAGCTCAGTGTTTGTTGTGCCACTGAACAAAAGCTTTGCTAGAAAAAGTTGGCCACCTTTTAAAAAGTACCTGTACCTTTCGTGTCGCTCAACTCGACATATAATAAGCACACGAGGCGCAAGGCCGTGACCTGAAATACGACTATTTACAATGCTTCCACTCGTCACGGCCAGTTTTCTTTCACATCATTTTTGAATAGAGGTGACTCGCGTTTTCCTTTGAAACGACTGTCTGAATGACCGGGAAGCGTTAAAAAAAAAACAAATATTCAAAGTATTCTCCACAGTTTCCATTGCTCTTTAAGATATTGTAAAGTATGAATGTTGCTTGCTTTCAATAGACTTAGTGTATTGTTTGTTTGCTATAAAATATTTACGTGAAGAGTAAACAATGAATAGACAGGCACGGCGAAGCAGGAGTTCCTTTAGCGAGGGCTCAATTTTGAAAGTTTATCTCGGGAATGTCTATTACGGGGTCCGAGTTATATAAACTAAGTTAAAAGTGGCGCCTTCTAAATTTCTTCGGGAGTGTTTTGACGAAGTTGACGCTTACCTCCAGGTCTATTTACAAAGGTTGGGATTTTTTTAAATTCTCAGCCTTTATAAGTGGCGCAAACGAATTTGTTTTTGTAATCATAGTTTACGGGTTCAGTACAAACGTGTAATAACGATTTTGTCCGCAACGTAGACGTGTGGGCAAACCGTATCAGTGGCCACTTCACTGTGTAAACTCGTTTTCCTCGCCGCCAACGAGATAACTTGGTTTTCTCACCTACGACGCTTAGTAGTTTTGTTGTTGTTGTTGTTACTCTCCCGTGTTACACCTCGAATATAATATGTAATTTAATTGCAAAATTTCTCTTCAAAGCTTTAAAAGAATAATTCGCTGCTTTTTAGTGTCCCATATCAAAATAATAAGTTTTTGTCGTATCGAACAACTGTACTCACAATATACTAAATTTTATTTTGAATAAATAAGACCCCAAACTTTTCATAGGTTAAATAATTACGTCACTACATTAGGCCGATATATTGTATATTGTCTCAGTTTCTGAACTGTTTTCTGACAAGTCGTGGGCCTGATGGTAAGCGACACGCCTTTCCATAACAGTTGCAGTACCGCCCAGAGCTTTATAAAAACTGGAACGCAGTAATGCTCATATTAGCTCTACTGCTACTATTTCCTGATATATTAGGTCTTTTTGAGATAAGTCGCCATTCAGAGAGCCATCGAATATTCCTTTAAAAAAACTTCATTCAGTTACATAGGTTCTAGTTCGTTACAATAAAACGGTTTATTAAAAAAACTTTTCATGTAATACCTCGAAAAGTATAAGACAGTTACAAATTTTTCCATTGAAGTTCCAGTTTGATTTTGAAGCCTTCGATTTTAACGGAGGTTTTATTTTTACAAAATCTGACTTTCAAATTGGCCTCTTCCTTAACTGTTGAAAGTATATAATGAAATTCTTTGAACAATTTGGTAACATAAACGTTGAGGAAATATGAAAAATGTTTTCACTGATACGGAATGACCAAAAAAAATTGTTTGGATAATTTTATATACCTTTGGATTGAGTTTAACGTCCGGAAACCATTATTCAAGCGCTTACCTGAAACAAAAACATTTTATTTTTATCAGTAAGCAAAACGGAGTGTTTATAATAAATACTTGATTTCGGGTTGTTTTTAAAACGTCTTTAAATATTTTACTGCAAGCATTCTGACAAGTTTTTTTTTACATCTTTTTGTGTATTTTGTTTTGCATGTACACACTAGAGAGTCACCACAACTTGAGCTCAGAAAAGCTTTACATCCCTGCAATTAGGGCTATAAAGCCTTACGGAATAAAGCTACCCAGGTTTATATATTACTAAAGAGTACTGGGAGCCTACCACAACCTCTTAAAACAATATTACTTTAACCTGACCTTGACTTTTCGTACCATGCCGCCCTTAAAGTACGCTTATCATAATGTTAAAACTTCATAGTTTTTAATGGCAGCTTTGTGACTATTCATGCATTGAATTCTTACTTGAACGCGACTTTAACATTAAAGTAATGTGTAAAATTTAGCAAAATAGTTACTGGAACGCAATGGAAACAATATTGTATTCGCATTTATTGTCTATATATTGATTGGCGATGATTAAAACTTTAATTGCATAAATCTCTTCAATATTTTGTTCATTTTTTATTTAAGAGTACGGACAACGGCACATCAGACTACATATTTTAGTTCGAAAATCGCCTCCAGTGCTACGGAACAAGATACGTCAATGGGTAGCTTGATGTGCTGGCGTGTGTACATTGGAAATAATTTCTTGTTAAATAAAAAGCGATTATAATTCGCAAAATTAAGACAGAGATACTAACAGGTGACACTAGACTATAATTCCAAATTCACAATGTGAAAATCAAGGCTCAGGTTGTTTTATTTACTTTTCTTCATTAAAATGTGGAAAAATAATTGAAAACAAGGTAATTTTAATATATTTGATTATTACATACTTTTCTTATTTGAATGTAAATATAAATTGACTATGTAATAAGTATAAGAATATTAACAATTTTTTTATAATATCAAGTGACGGGACGAACAAGTCGTGCACCTGATGATAAGGCACACGCCTGTCCATAACAGTTCTAGTGCCCCTCAGCTCTTTAAATCGCAAAGATCGGAGGCGTGAGGGATCACCTTGAGACATAAGTTGACAAGTCCAATGTGCCTGTAATTTCACCAGCACCCGTACCCTTCAAAATCGAAACACAGTAATGCTGACATTACTGCTTGGCGACAGAAATAGAAAAGGTGGCAGTACTTCCCTGGACGAACTCTTTCACAAGAAGCTCTACTGCTACTAAAACATTTTTTTTAATTTAAGGAAACAAACAGTCATCAACAGACAAGTAAAAAATCAAAATTGATATACATACAGACCTAGAGTTCCATTAAAAAAACATTATACTACGATAGTACGATTCGGACCATCAAAAAAGAAAGAAATGGCATTATGCAGTTCATATAGCGTTATTTCTTTCCTATTTTTAGCAAGGAATAGACAATTTTGGAACATCATTCGTACTTTCCATCACTATAACAATAATACTATTTATACTATATATACTAAATATTTTAATAAGCATACATTATGCTTACATTAAAATAAGATTGTTTTTTGAAAGGTTATGGTAGACCCCCATTCATTATTTCAAATTATTTTTAATTAAAATGGTAGGGTAAAACTAGGTAAAACGCCCCAGTTGACAAAACGCCCCACTTCAATAATATGCACATTAAGACAGCTACGAAACGCACACAACGCACACTAGTAGACAATAGTCGTCGGACAACATGGCTGGCGTCCACACGTGATTCTCGAACATCACAAGAGAAAAAATTCAAATCGAAGGTTTTGTGCATTAAAACAATTTGCGGTGAGTTTCAGCATTTTTCTCATACATTAGTTGTTTTGTATTTCTTATTGGATTGACAGGTATCATAGTAAAACACGATAAATTTACTTTGTTTTCTTATTGTACCTACAATTATAACCTTGAACGTGTCGTCTTGACGTTGGTGGGGCGTTTTAAAAATCGAAATTTACAATATGCCCCACGTGTTGTTTTATAATACGCCCCAGCATTTCAACTAAACCAAAATTACATAGTTTAGAAATTTATTACAGATAATGCCTCGAAAATACCAAAGAAGTACTCTGAGAGCGTCATGGGCGTCGGAAGACCTGGAAAAGGCTATGGAGAAAGTTCGAAATAAAGTAATGGGTGTCAATGAAGCTTCCAGAACTTTCAAAATCCCATCTCGGACACTCAGAAGGCATCTTCTATCTGGAAAATTAAAGGTTCCCCTTGGTCGCAACCCAGTATTTTCCATCGAGCATGAAAAGAAGATAGTTGCTCATATAAAAAAATTAGAACAAGTTGGATTTGCCCCAGAGAGAAAAGATATTAAAGAGATGGCATTTCAAATAGCAAAGAAACTTGAAATAAAAAATCCATTTTTAGAAAGTTCGGCATCTGCGGGCAACACCTGGTTTATGGGATTTATGAAACGTAACCCTGAATTAAGTACGAGACAGTCAGAAGGATTATCGCTTGCTCGGGCTTATGGAGTTAATCGAGAGGACGTCAAATACTTTTTCGATTTACTAACCAAACTCTATGAAAAAAATGATTTTGCCAACCACCCTGAAGACATATATAATATGGACGAGTCTGGCATCCAAGTGAACAATAAAGCTGGCAAAGTGGTAGCCACAAAAGGAGCCAGAGACGTTTTCACGCTCACTAGCTGTGAAAAAGGGGAAAATGTCACAGTTATTGCTTGCTGCAATGCCCAAGGAAACTTTATTCCTCCAGTACTGATATACAAAGGAACATACAGTAAGCCACAGTTTTCCGAGGGACTCCCCCCTGGATCCCAAGTTTTTATGAATAAAAAGTCTTCCTACATTAATTCAGATCTTTTCATGAAGTGGTTTGAAGAAGTGTTTCTACGCCACAAAAGTCAAAGAAAGACGCTGTTGGTTTTAGATGGACACAGCTCGCACAGTAATAACATACGACTACTGGAAGTGGCCAAAGAAAACAACGTGATATTGTTGTGTCTCCCTAGTCACACAACACACGCCCTTCAACCACTAGATAGAGCATTTTTTCGTCCTCTGAAGATGTACTTTGCTCAAGAAGCAAGAGCATGGATGGTAAGAAATAAAGATAAGAAACTGACACGATATGACGTTTCAAAACTGATCGGCGGGGCTTGGGGTAAAGCTGCTACTATACGAAATGGCGTATCAGCCTTGAAGTCGTGTGGAATCTATCCCTTCAACCCTAGTGCTATTCCTGAACACTACTTCTCCTTGTCAGATTCTTTGCGAGAGCAAGATTTGGTCGAAAACGCCCCAAATGATGAAGATGATACTTCGACAGAGTCCATGTCATTGCTTGTAGGTCCTTCGGCTACACTTCCAGATTTACCCATAGCGTCACAGCAGATCAACCTTGAACTGGAGGCCGAAAGTTCAAAACAACATCGTTCCGAGTACGTTTTGATGACTACTGCGTCAACACCCACATCACCCAGTGAACAAGGATCTGGTAATATTTTGGTCACCACAGTGACAATACATTCTTCGCTTCGTTGTCGCGTTCCTGAACTTGAAGCTAATTTTGAAGAACAAACAGCCAATAAAAACAAGTCAGATGATTCTACAAGTGCTATTCATTCACCGATACAAATAATGACTCTTTCTCCAGCAACCCCCAAAAAATGTCCGCAGAAGCGTCCTACTGAACCATATAGCATTGAATTAAATGACATGGATCTGATTGAACAAATAATACCTGAAAAGACCGTAACTGCCGACTCCAAAGATACGCCTTCCAAAATTTTAAGTGAAATCCATCCTGTACCGAAACTGCCATTCGTACTATCAAAAAAGAAGCAAAAAGCCGTTATTCTAACTTCTGATGAGCATATACAAAAAAGAAAATTAATTGCAGATAAAAAGAAACAGAAAGTTGAAGCTGGGAAACTAAGACAAAACACGAGCGCCAGAAAGAGAAAAGTAAATGAAAGTCATAAAAGTCGCACAAAGAAGCAAAAAACAATTGGAGAAAAAGACAGAAGTCGACAAAAAAAATTAAAGAAAGATCCTTCAAAACTACAAAAAAAAAAGAAGATAGAATACTCATCTTCATCTGATAGTAACGATGAAAATATATCAGTTGTTTCAGAGGATGAAATATCCGATGAAGACACAGACAGATGTGCGGAATGCACCGAAAATTATTTTCATACGAAATCGTCAGAAGACTGGATTCAGTGTACGTCGTGTTCTGCATGGTTGCATGAGTTTTGTACCATGTATAACCCTTTATGCAATCGCTGTGGTCGAAAAGCAAAAAGAGTAACTGTCAAGAAATAGTCCTATACCTAATGTTAAATGTTTGAAGACTGATTTATCGTAGTACAAAATTAATGCCAGTAAGAAAACTGTGATTTTGAAAGAAGCATTTGCATTTTTGATTTTTTTAAAATTTCTTTTCGTATAATATAGGTAGATTTTTAGAATTTTTAGATACAAAATAATATTAAGACTGAATTTTTGCCTTTATACGTAGTTCATTTAGCATAAGAATAGCAAGAAAATGTGATTTTTAAACTGGGGCATTTTGTAATACTAGTGAGGCATATTAGCCAACAGTCATTTTACAAAACGCCCCACCTCATCTTTAAAAAAAATTGTCACCAAAAGGCATTTATTGGTCTGTATTACTTTAAATAATTCACAAATAGTTCCTAAAATACCAAATATTGTTCCAAAATAAAGATATTGATTGAATGTCTCCAGAATTTGATTTCATTGAACTCTAAAAAAAAGTGGGGCGTATTGTCTAGTTTTACCCTACACGTTATCTACAATTGTGATGTTAGTGATGAGCAGCAATTTTCAATTCAAATATTCATATGCTAAAATTTTATGCAAATTCCTGCATCAAAACCAATATCAATGAAGCAGAAATATCGTGCGGGGCGATCACGATACGATATTGATCCGATTCTGCTGTTACGCCAAAACGATCTTGTTTTTATGTAAATTAAGTTTACGCTTAAACGATCTGATGAGTTTTACATTACATAATTATAACTACACTCACATATATTAAATATGTAGGTCTCTTAGGACAGAAAATACTTTTCTTATATCGTCTCTGTCCTAAGTGTCGTATAAGCGAATTTTTAAGGTCAAACATATTTTCAGTTACGCAACTTAACATCTTGAGCAACGATTCGGGTCAATTTCATTTTACCAATGAGTTTTCTTCATATACAAAACAAGGTAGACTAGCACACAATGTCTTTTACGATAAAAATATCAAATTTAGTGACAAAAACGACTATCTGAACAAAAAAAAATACAGAATCGCACATGACAAAAAATGAAAGTTTATGTTAATCACAAATACAAAATTTTAGTAATAATAACAACACACGCACTCATAGGCCTGCACTAGGGAAATCCTGTGCCACGGATGCCATAGCCACACACATAGGCAACCACAAATTACACCCAAACTCACGAGAGAAATAAATATAGGCCATACAAATATTTCTCCCCCGCCCCGGAATCCAACCCGGGATCTCTGCGTGGCAGATCAGCATGTTAACCGTTCGGCCACGTAGACAGTTAATGGATACAACAATGTCAAACCAATTGCATCAAATAAGACAGTAATACGAATAAAGACATGACATATTGGTACACCGAATGGAAATATAATTATTTACATAGACGTTAGCCAAAATCGCGTAGTAGCTTCAGTCATCTAGGCGTAATAACTCTTCTTAAAACAAAAGGCAAGAGACATCTCGTGAATAATTCCGAGTTAATTCCAAAGATTTCAGTAACAGCATTATAAAGACAATATCATCAGCAGTCCATTGAGACAATAATGATGGGGTGCGGAATGTGCACGATGTTTCAGGGTCCTATTAGCATACAGATTGAACCTCACGGAGACGATCGGAATGCGACCGATAATGAACTCAATTCCGTGTACAATTGAGAAATCCGATTTGAATATTGTCCTCATGTTTAAGAAACAAAGGTTGAATGCGGTATCGAAGCGTTTTCATATTACTTCTGCATGGCCTTATCACGAACTTTTATGATATCGATAAAACATGTTGAAATATATTTATCATTTTCATTTATAAATCAATTGCTACAATCTAAATTTTGATCTCAATTACGAACTTCTCGAAACTGAGTTTCTGTACTAAAATACCACTTAATTAACTAACATTCGGCTTTCCAAATTCTAACCGCGGCTTATTTGATAAATGCATCCACTATTAGACTGGAAACCCTTAAAGGCGTTCAGTTCCGAAGTTACTATCCTACTATTGATTAATGCTATCATCTGTCATGCAACTTACCTCGTTTTCCTTAACAGTTATAGCTCTATCAGTCTTTCCCGTCTCCAATTGGTCAGTTTTTAACAGCGACTCATCAATCCGCGTACTCTCGTCTACTAATATTTCTTTACTATTTTTTCTATAATGCCTTATTAGGTCAGGTTTCGGTCTACCAATCGAGTTACTGACGTTCTCATTGGTACAATTTTCTTTGCCGAATTTACGATCGTCGTCTGAACGTGACTTATCCTCGGAACTCCGCGTTTTGAAACAAGATATCGATTTTTTGTCCGCTCTAGCCTCCTTTCGACTAATTGATTCATCTTTATCGTTTTTGTATTCTTTGCGGTTTTTGATTTCTGATTTGAGACGTTTTTTCTTTACGTTCCATTTAGAACTCCCTTTTTTAGAAGGGTGGCCATCATCGCTTGTGCTTAAGCTGTCAGAACACACGGGATTGACCAAAATTTTCGTTGATTTTGTTTTTCGTTCTATCTTTCGTAAATTGAGGAGACTTCCTGAGGAGCTGATAAAAGAAGGTGATGATGTCAGAGATGGTGAGCTAGTTTTGTCTTCGCTGAAGCGGCGAACTGTTCTAGGCATCATTTTAATTGTTTTAATGGCATCAGGATTAGTGTGACGAGCTTTGCTGGTACCGAGTGGTCCCATGTCGACGGAACCTCCTTTGAAAAGTAGTGCAGTCTCCGTAGGCTGACACACACAAGCTAACATTTTCGCCAGTCATTTATAACTTAATACTATTATCACTCACATAAATTTGGTGTTATTATTCATTGTTTTTGATACTTTATAGAAAAACACAACTTTAAAAACTGGAAAACCTGTGGCATTTTATAATGTTAAAAAAGCTGTCATTTTTAAGTTTACTATTTTCAAAATCTAAATAAAAAATGGATTTTTCATATGTAAGCACATTATCCTTGGATAAAAGTCTACAACTCATTCACAAGAAAGATTACACTGAGTAAAATAAAAATTCTGTAAGGATTGCTCTTTGTAAATAGAGGCTTGTAGACATTTATTATTTATAATTTATTTCAAATATACTAGATACAACCTGAAAGAGCTAAACAGGTGAGTACCATGAACTTTTATCATACAATTACGTAGAATGGTAGAACTTTTAGTACAGTCTTATCCTAGAAAAGCTAAATAATTAACAAGACATAATCTAATAGACTAATAACACTATTTATGTGCTTAAGAAAGCCGTTATTAGGTTAACCGCACATCTTTCACTGAGATATTAAAGTTTCTTCACTTCAAGTGAAGAACTATGACACACTGTTAATAACTAGGAGCGGAACGTTGCCCTTGTGTTAATATTCTAGTAATATTTTAAGCTACCTTGACAGCAAATAAGGTCATTTATCAAGGGAGGCTCACGTTTGCGTGACTCTCTGTTGAAATTGGTAGCGTTAAGTAGGTCGTACATTAATATTGAGATTTGGGAACAAATATCTGAAGAAAAAAAAATTACGCGAGATATCATACAATTGTCATGGACTTCTTAGTCCAGTCCTTGGACCTCATACCAATTTTACAACTTTAAATCGCAAAGATTTGATGGACACTGCCACTGCGCCCTTCACCCTGAGACATAAGTGGACCAGTCCCTTGTGCCTGTAATTTTACCAACATCCTTACCCTTCAAAACCGAACCGCAGTAATGCTCACATTACTGCTCAGCGGCAGAAATAGGTAAAGTGGCAGTACTTTACTGGACGAACTTTTTAACAAGGAACTCTACTGCTACTTCTTTCTGTGAGAGAGAAAATTTACATAAAATTTACACTCTTAGTTAAGTCACTTTTAGTACTAAATTTTATTTCAATGTTTATTCTCTAAACGTTGTGGCAAATACCGACTTTAATTGAAATGTCCCATGTATTTCTTAGAAAACAATACTACTAACTATCAAAGTAGAACTACAATATTCGACGATATTCATACCGTGTGTTGTAAAATCAATATCGCGTGAATAGAGCATATTTTAAAGCCTACACTAGCGCAGGCCTTTTCAACGTACAATAAACTGAATGTCAAGTAACAAAGTTCTACAAAGGTTGGACTCGTACATCCTTTGTTCAGTTTTCACCAACAACTTTATTATACAACTTCAGAAGCCAAAGAAGAGAACGACATACACGAAGATCTGAACAGATTTGTTAATTCACTTCATTGTCAACATTTTTCGTCTGTGGCTTAATTGATTAATAAACCTTTTTTTATATATAAAGTAAACAAGATCACCGTCGCCTACGAACGCCTGCAACACCAGTGGCGTTACGAGCGCATTGTCAACCCTTTAGGACCCTTTTCAAACCTATTTTGAAGGAGTTCATGCTGTATTTCTGCGGGAAAACCTCAACTGGGAATTCATTCCACAACCTAAATGTTCATGGAAGCTCCTTGAAACCGTACAGTCCGAAATCGATTCGTTTCCAGAGCGTGAGGATGGACTTACTGTCGGTTGCGAGCTGTGCAACGGCCATTGTACAGTAGATACTAAGGGCGCCTTCAAATTAGACGCTTATAGAAGCGAATAGAAGATATTTAGAAGCGCAGTCGCAACGCCATTGTCGTGCTACGCGCGGGCCACTTTTACTGTCACAATTAGTGGACTAAAAATTACTGAAGCGCCACGGTTGCACTGCAACGCTTCTACAAGCATCTAATGTGAAGGAGCCCTAAGTTAAAATATTTGTTATCATTTCACGTAAATAGTTCACAATGATCTCTATCTTATCCATCTCATTTCTCTCTCTTTCTCTTCCTCTCCACAAATAAACAGATACATAAAATCTACTTATAAGTATATAACGTAGCATCTATGTGATAACTTAAGAAGGGGAATATTCCCTGTGCGACTTCCGACGTTTATTTCCGATAGCGAGACGGAGCCTCTCTGGTAGACGTTCGTGCATCCCATTGCCACTCTACATATTTAAACTGCAAAAGTAAAAGGTGACAACTTGCATTTCAACCACAGCGCTGTGTATCTCTAATAAAATTTTTACATTTAAAAAACTTATAGGTTTGTTCATGTCACTATCTAAATTGTAAATTGCTGTGAGTACTAAGTTTTGAAGAATGACAAGTCCTTCATTAGTGAATCGGTTTCAGGCAAACAATAAGTTGACATTTGACCACAGCAACTTTGATGATACACTATCAATAGTTAAACATGTAATTACTGAACCTCAAATACAGGATACCAGTGCCACAGGACAATTTTTTCGCTTTACACAGTTAACCTCCACACAGTAAAAACAGATTACCTAGAAAAGGACAAAATTCTTTTTATGAAGACAAATTTATTAAGTCCAACAAAACGATCCTCTCCCTATAGATGCTAGAGAATAATTACTTGATAATAGTAAAAAAGTCTCAAAAGTGTATTTTAGTTATAAGACAGAAATATTTAATCCAAGAGCAAATTAATTTACTTCAAGTCACAAAGCCACTCTAGTAGTAGTAATTCAACAAAATATTTATTTGTTACTAGAAATGTCCGATTTTGATTTGAAAAAAAAAAAGAATTAATAATTGAGAGATACTTAATTATTTGACTGAAGAATATCAAAAAGGGTAAATTCACAGGGTTATGGAGCCAACAGTATGACCCACTAGCGTGAAAGCACACTGTTCAGTGCCAAACCTTAAAGTAGCAAAAATAGGACGGAATCTTCTCAAATACTTGAGGACCAATCAGTGCCGTATAAATGCTACAGCGGCAGAAAGCACTAACAAATCCAAATATATGAGATAACTTTATACTATTGAAGTTAACAAAACGATAGCGCGTTTCAGAGTACAACTAATGCCATCTAGCAGTGGCGTGGTAGAACTAATTGCATGTTAAAGTTGTGCTTGTTACAAGTGTAGTTTGATTTCATGCTGAAACCAAATTTCTTAAATTATGACTATAAATAACACCCTAACAAACTAGAGATACGAATGAGAGTAGTGTACATATTGTTTCTTTGGATAAATGACAGTTTATGATTTTTATGATTACAAGCACAAGTAAAAGTAATCGTTACAGCGTGCGCCTTCGGCGACATGTCACGACAACATTGACTATGAAAACGCAACGAAATGTTGCTTTAATAATACACTCTAGAATTTAGAATATGAATCTGAATAGCAAACTACTTCTTTTTTGTTTAAGAATGTATTTTCTTAAAATACACCCAAGAAATTTTGAATTCATTTAAGATTATTTAAATTTGATGTAAGAGGTAAAAATTTCTTGATGTAAGTAATGTCCAATTAATTGATTAGAAACGAAATAAAATCTTGAAGTGAACGTATTTGTCTAAAAGTTAGAATAAAGTTAAGAGTAAAATTGTATTAGAAAAAGGTAAGCAGTATTTTTGTAATGACAATATTTTATTACTTTTAATAAATATTTTTTCAGAATCAGCAAATATTTAGAGAAATTGCTCTTTCTTATTGGTAGAAATCCTTTTTTTCTGTGCAGGTATATCTCAAATACCTTTTACATCTACGTCTGTAGTATAACAGTACAGTCGCATGCAACAACATGTATACATGTTTAGTAGCTGTCGAGCTCCTTGTGAAAGAGTTCGTCCAGGTATGTGAGCATTACTGCGTTCCGGTTTTGAAGGGTAAGGGTGCTGGTGAAATTACAGGCACATGGGGCTTGTCAACTTATGTCTTGACCCTTTCGTCACCAACATGAAAAAGTTAATTAAGATTGTACTGTCACGGAATTGTCTTACAAGTATTCACGTTGAATATTGAAAATATATTCTTTTATAAATAATTAGTAAAATATTAAAAAAGAACGACGTCACTGCTTTTTATTTAAGAGGATGAGCTCAAGTCGTGGAGTAATCCTGTTACGACACGACATTAACTTTTTCCCTTATCTGATCTAAATAATTTCATCCCGGTTTTCCTCTGTCTCTCTTTCCTTATATTATTATAACAAAGTAGTGGAGTAATTTCACAAAAAAAATGGAATATCATGTTGGTAGAACATCGTGATATTCAATAAACTTAATATTACAGTTTTTTTATCAAATCAACTTTGTTTAATACTAAAAATGCAAGGTAGTTCGAATTGTGCCCGAGAGTTTATTCTTATTTTCAACCAACTTCAAAAAAAGGAGGAGGTTCTCAATTCGACTGCATTTTTGCGTGTATCATTAAGTGGTCACATTTAAATTTTGAGAAAATATTCCACCCGTAAGGGTGGCAAACTAGAGGATGAATCCGGTTTCGCGTACTTTCCGGTAACCGATTTCAATAAAACTTGGCAAATAGATGTAATTCCACGAACTTTTGATGTCGGTTTTTTAGTACTTTGTACTGAGGATATTATCATCCAGGATGCCACAGTATACATACTAAATTGCGTGACTGTACCTTAGAGTAGTATAGTAAATACATGGCTAAAGGAGCCATAGACCCAGTAATTGCGTTCTATTCACAGTAAGTCTACTTTATTAAGCGAAGGCCTTTTCATTAACATTCCTGTCAAAAGCCCTTGCTTAGTATGGATTCAACGTGACTACAAAAATACCTATTCCGATGTTGAAGCACTCGCAATCTGAATTAGATAATGAAGCTACTCTTTCTGAGAAATAGAGAGGACATGATTATTTGCCCGTCTAATTTGTTAATAAAAGGTACTTTAAACATGCTGGTCGTTTAGAGATTATTATAATAATTTGCTATTATTTTAATTATTAGTTATTACAGCAATAATTCAGCGAACGAGCTGAAACGACATTTATTTAGTAGTGCTGTACTAGGCACGCGTTGCAATGCGACTAAAAGAAAAAACTGTTCGTGTGTTGACTCTGCAACAAACGGGCTTAACCTTGCTTTCCAATATTGCAGAAATTTTTACAAGAATACGCAGAACAACTCAAGAAAGTTTCACATAATATAGAATTTATAATAGTAATCAGTTACAGCAGGGTCATGATGTCACAATGACGTCATCTTATGCTAACTTTAATTAGATGTTACTGGTATCGCGTATAGTTAATCAAACGCAGCGTCAAAATATTTTTAGGCCTCTTACAATACATTTGTTACTAAAAGTGTACAATACAATGTGTGACTTGTTTTTATTGCTTCAAGGTTCTTTAATAATACGGTCGATAGATAAACCTAATTTCAATTTAAATGTATAAAATTGAATTCCAGAAGAAATAGAAGGTCTTTTTGTATAATTCCAGCCAGTTATACAATTAATATATCCCAGAAACTAACACGGAATGTAAAGTACTTTATAATTATTTAAATAATTATGGATATGAAGCTTTTTTTTTAAATAAGTGCGCATTTGACTTCCATCTCACCTGATGGAAAGTGGCGATGAACTCGACGATGGAGTATGCTCACCTAAATATTGCCTATTCACTCTCGCCTTGAAAAGGTCCAAGTTATAACTTTCAAGGAACAAGAACAAACTAGCAGAGACTGTCTTTTCATTTCTATAACTAACTTTTATTTTGATTTTATTCGACTTTTCTATAACTAGGATTGTTTCTGTAAGTAACCCCTGAAATTGATGGACATTGTTATTTCGAATGCTCAGCGCAGTAGAAGAATCGTGCCCACGTAAGTTTACATTGCACTTATGAAAGACAAAATTCTTAATAAAATTCAACCAAGGTCATAGACATAAACAGCAAAGCTGAAAACGACAAGGAAGTTGCCATATCTGTCGAAGATCTTATAACCGATGGAGTAAACGAGATCTTGAGTAAAGACCACGATTTGGAAAACGTAATCCGGTCAGATGGAGAGTCGATCTGCGAAAAGCTGCTGTAAGGAAAATAAATTCGACAACCTGAAGACAAAGCTAAATGGCGAACATTGGGCGAGACTTATGTACAGCAGTGGGCGGTAACAAGCTGGCGATAACGATGAAGAATTAATTAGTAGGAATTAATCTAAAGATAATATCCTGCGTTTGGTGGTAAAGAACACGTCTATCCGTAATAGTTGCAGTGCCACTCAGAGCTTTAAATCACAAAGATCTTTTTTTTATGGACTGGCTCTTGACCACTACCTACCTACCTCTTGAGCAAAGATAGGAACTACGATGGAACGAGCTTGCTCAGAAGATGCCTATCAGTCGCACCTTAAAGATACCCTGATTGTATGAATTCGGAAATACAGACGCAGGCAAGAAATTCCATTCCTGGGCTGGGTGCGTAACAAAAGATAATGAAAAGCGCTTAGTACGCCTGAAGGGCATATCGACCAAGTAAGGATGATATCCCGCCGTACGTCTGGATGTCCGATGGTAAGAGGGGGCGGGCGGAATGAACTGATGGAGCTCCTGGGCACACTCACCGAAATATATTCTGTAAAAAACCGACAGACGGGCAACTTTGCTCCGATGGGCTAAACTGTGAACTTTAGATTCGAGCTTAACGTCGCCAATAAGTCTTCTGACTCTGCGCTCAATCGAATCAAGAGCCTCAATTTGATACTTCGCTGAGCGATCCCACAGATGACTGCAGTACTCCATGCAAGATCGGACTTGTGCTTTGTATAAAGTTAAGAGCTGTCCAGGCGTGAAATATCGCTTAACCTTGTTAAGGATACCCAGTTTTTTGGCTGCAATTTGTGCCTTACATTTAATATAAGCGCCAAAGTTAAGTTTGCGCTCAATATTATGCCAAGGAAATCTAGGCTATCGGTAAGAGAGACAGATATACACAGAAGTATCACATCGAGGAAAAGTCGGTGGTTGTTTCGAGCTTGCGCCTAGTTGCGTCGTGCGATCTGAAGGACACTGCCTCTGCACCCGTCACTCTGAGACATAAGTTCTGCCCTCGAAGCGAAAAAGGGCACAACTGTCGTATAAAGTACACATAGTTGTGCCTTTTTTCGTTACGAGGGCAGATGTAATTTCACCAGCACCCTTACCCTTCTAAATCGGAACGCAGTAATGCTCACGTTATAGCTGGGCGGCAGAAATAGGTAAGGTTGGATGAAATCTTTCACAAGGAGCTCTATTGCTACTAAAAAGAGTTTCAGTTTCAGTGAGTTTCGGTTTTGTCCCTATGTAATTATAGAATCTTATTAAAATCAGCAGGCTTAGCATGAGCCCGAAGACAAAAGTTATCTCTTCTTCGAACCGTCAATTTTCTCTCGAAAATGACGTCACTACGAAGTATCTATACAGGCGCGGGCAAAGCGCTATGAGGTTTAAGTTGTCGCGCATACAAAGACAATTTCTCTCCAATCATAGCACGACAGGCAAATTTTGTATACTTCTGACCGATCGTCGTAGCGAAATATCTCTACTGCACTTGGGGCCGAAGACAGAAAGTACACGTTGAGAAAATCTTGTCTACGGTAGAGTTGCTGTTCCTGTTACGTCATGCTCGGAGGTGAGACATAATCGGTACAGAAGACAGAGATATCTCTACGCACTTAAGTTTTATCTATTTCCCCTCATGATAAGCCTGCAGATTTGCTACGAAATTTTATAAATATCGCACACACTCATCATAGCCCCGCACTAGGGAAACCCTGTGTCGCGGCTGCCATGGACACCTAAATAGACAACCACAAGTTACACCCAAACTCACGAGAGAAATAAATGTAAGCCATACAAATATTTCTCCCGGCCCGGGAATCGAACCTGGGACCTCTGCGTGGCAGTCCGGCATGGTAACCGTTCGGCCACGGAGGCAGTTAAATTATTTTTACCCTATCCATATTTAATTTGAATTTCACCATGAACTTTTCGGTGAAGGAAAACATCGTAACAAAACCTCAACAAGCGCGTCGAAGAAAGTTCACAACCCTTGGAGAACGCGTGAAGTCCCCAACCCGCAAATGGCCAGAGTGGCGGACTATGACGTAAACCCTCGCCTGAGAGGAGACCCGTGCCCAGCAGTGGGACGTATATATTGTATATATATCCATATTAGGAGATATTTTTCACATTAATCACGAACTCTTAACAAAAAAATGTAAATTGAAGACCTACTAAATACGCAATGAAGACCTATTTATTACATAAATAGCTTTATTGAATTCAGTGTTCTAGTTTAGAATTTCTCCACGAAATAAAAGACAAGGGAAAACCCATTAAGACGGTTATTATTCCACTCGACGCGCCAGCGGAAAATTAAGAAAAATTTCACTGCACAATGGCAAGAGAAATTGTTTGTTACTAAACAGAAACGGGTCCCTTTCGTTACTTCGTGAAAACTTTTATAATCCACCCCCGTAATTGGAACTTGTAGAGATGAAAATCATTGTGAATCAGTTAAAAAAAAAGAAATCTGACCTAACTGACCTTATTCTTATTAATTTGTGCGTATAACGTGTTATAGTAGTAGTAGACTTTGTGGAAGACTAGCCTTTGCAACTTATGTCTCAGTTATTTACGATTTAAAACTGTGAGCAGCACTGCAACTGGTATGAACAGCCGTGTCACTTACACACACAACTTGTTCTTCCCGTCATTTGGTATGTTCAACGTAAAAAAAAACGTCTTCAGAAAATAGATACTCATATTGCAAAAAAGCTTAGCAATTTCGCAAATCCAATTTCATGTAAATTACTTATGTATACGAGATGCGGTATAAGCTGAGAATGAGCTGAATTTTTATTTCCTTAGCAAAAAGAAATCGCGGCGAATAACACATTTCATAATGCGAGGTAAGACGAGAGCCGACGAAGCAGTACAAAATTTAATCCGAGCTTGCTACCACCAGTCACCGTACTTTATGAATTCTAACCGCTGGGGTTTCTGTTTGCAACGCCCATAAAATTTCAAGATGAAATGTGCAGAACACAAACCTCAACGTAGTTTTCTTTCAATATTCAAAAACTCAAGAGTTCGAGGAAAACACGTAAGTAGTAAAACGTGAAATTAATCAGTTTTAATTAATTCCTCCTCTTTTTATTTCGTCCTCGGTAATAATTGAAATATATCTCTTTAATTAAAATATAACAGCTCTTTTAATTTTACTTTACAATACCTTTCCTAATACAACTATAATTTAAATGTCATTCTTTTTTTACTTTTCAGAGAACATAGTCGAATTTTTAATCAGAGATAGTAATTATTAATACAAAGATCGAACCCTTAGAAAAAATTCCTTCGATCCGGCCGGACACTAACTAAGCTAGCGGGCTAGGTAGCTGTAAAGGTACTAACTGGATGATAAATCTTTCATAGATTTCTCATAGATGGCGCTACGACTAAAAAATCGTTGAAAAACCAAATACAAAGACACGACGCAAACACACAGAAAAATTCGTGAGGTCCGCTGGTTCGTTCCGATGCTTATATGGTATAACGTCTGGCACGGTAAGCTAGAAGACGTCGGTTCGAATCAGGCGATGGTCAACTACGTGTAAAAGCTCATGGCAAAGTTGCTGAATTTGAAAACCGCTTTATGTTCAACTGTTATAGAACAGGGTAGTTGCGAATGTCACATCCGCATCCGCAGTCATCAATGCTGATATTTAGTGCGAATATTTGCTAATATTTACAAACCATTCGGACACAGACTGCAAGCCTAACAATCAACTCAGCTGTCGTACTTACTTTTGAGAAAATTCCGGTATGATTAACAATTTTAATTCAGTCTGCTTAGATTGTTGTGTTGATAAAGATCACAAAATATAAAAAAAATTGTTACAATTATCAAACAAAGATCGCAAATTAGATACAAAAGATCCGATAAACAAGCACAAAAACAATTCGTGAGGTCCGCTGGTTCGTTCCATGGCTTAGTCGGCATTGCGCCTGGCACGGTTTGCTAGAAGACGGCAGTTCGAACCGGCCGGATCGAAGGATTTGTTTGTGTTCTTTCTTTGTATTAATAGTTATAACAAAGTAGTGGAGTAATGTCACAAAAAATAATTGAATATTATGGTGGTGAATCATCCTGACATTCAATAAAAACACTAAAAAATTATTAAAAAATCTTTTTCATTTAAATTCAATAAAGATCTTTATATTTTTCAGTACTTTTTTAAATAGACGAAATCAGCATCTACTGATGTTAAGGTAAAAAAATCAGTAACCACATCGGCTTCCGCTGATGTGTAAAAAACCTGCATCGTCAACAACCCTGTTATAGACATAGAGAACATAATTCGTTAGCCAACCTCATCAACACCCTTCTCACAGAACACGTGCGAATGGCATAATGTCAAGAGACATGATAAACGGCAGCACATCCGTCGATCGATGCGCAATTAAGGTAGATTTAATTACAGGTAAAAGCCCTGTACCCTATTGGCCCACAAGCAATCCTTATGACGGACGTGCCGATAATTCACATCGACAAGATGTGGCATGATCCTTTATACGGCACGATTAATTCTGAGAGGGGCGTAAAATTTCTGGCTGGGGTCGTATCGACAGCCTACAATATTTATTAACTGACTTATACCACGTAACATAAGTACGCGTTTGCTAGTTAGCGTTAGTTTTTCGATAGCATTTTATAGGTTCTATTCAAAACAACTTTCCAATCTTGATGGTTCAACGGTTTGTACTACATAGGCTCTGGATGAGTAGATCCCAGACTCGATTCCCGATTGATACCCATTTGAGAAATTAACTTTTATAAATTGGTATGGGTGCGTTGTTCGGGTATATTACAGGGAATATCCCAGTCAGAGACCAGGTAATAAAAAGGCTTCTGGTGAGTTGAGGATTTTGATAATGGACTGGATATAACAAATGGAAATTGGTTCGCAAAACTTCCTCATTCAACAATTATGAATTGCCTACAATAGCAATTCATCAGAAATATAATGCAAAGAAAAAGAATATTAAAAGGTACCACCATGAACCTGAAGGATCGATATGGATTACAATTTCATAAGGTCCTGAAAGCGCTTAATAGGGATTTAAGATTTGATCCGATGAATAGATTTTAAGAAAATTACAGACAGTGAATTTATTGAGATTTTTTTTGTGAATTAACTTCACTAGTTTTGTTATAATTATGAATACAAAGCTGCCGTCTACTAACTAAAAAGCGATTAAGTGACAAATGGTGAAATATCCGTTTTAAATAACAAAAAATACAGCACACAATTCTCTTTTAAAAATAGTTAAAATTAGTTAACGTGTAAGTTACCCTTCCATCGCATAAATACCTGAACGCATAATAATAGCTGAAATACCATTAAACGATTTCAATATTCTAAAACTGAGTTATGGTTTTTATTTTATTATTTTTTATTGTTTTGTCACTTAGCCGCATTATGGTTAGCGTTAGAAAAAATTTCGTCCACCCGGTGGGTGGGCCCGTGGCTCAGATAGTTAGAGTAATGACACGGTGCAGCATGGACGGCGATTCAAGTCCCACCGAATTAGACGAAACGAACGAGTCAGACGTTTTTCTGTGTGTTCGATCTTTTTTTTTATGTAAAGAAGGAGGCAAACGAGCCGACGAGCCACTTGATGGGAGGTGGTCATCGTCGCCCATGGACATTTGCAACATCAGATGAGCTGCCTATGCGTTGCCAGCCTTTTAGAGCCCTGTAAACACGCTTTTTGAAGAACCCCATGTCATAGCGCAAAGGGAACACTTCAGGAGGAAGATCATTCCACACCTTACAGGTTCGAGGAAGAAACGAACGAGATGCCCGTGTGGTCTTACAATGCCAGGCATCTAAGATGTGAGGATGGGCTCTACTCCTTAGGCGGGAGATGCGATGGTAGAAACGAGACGGTGGCACCAGTTCGAAAAGTTCCTCAGAGCACTCCCCATTATAAAGACGATAGAACACGCACAGAGAGCCAACGTCTCTCCGTAAGCTAAGGGGCCCCATACCGTCTGTGAGTTTGGGATCATCGATAATACGAACAGCCCTACGTTAGATAGATCTTCTTTATTCATAATCATACAGACAGTGAAGACTATATTGACAAGCTACTTGGTGATTGTACTAGCAATACGTTCACCACGTTTAGAAAAGAAATCGAATTCAAATTCATTATTACATGCGAAAACCGTATCACATCTGCAACCAATTGTGCTTAGATTATTTGGAACCTGCAATGGATATCAAATCTTTAAATAAAATTCGGACTCAGGTTTGTCGGAGTAAGGACAATTCGTTCAGGTGAGAATTATTGAGTAGGTCTAACCTAAATTGTTTGTGCGATTTCAAACAATGGCCCATCTCACATCGTGCCCTGCGTGACCTAACACCTGCACGCTTGAGGATTTAATGGTGGCTACTAATAACGCGGTCGGCGTGGCTGAGTTCTGGGTCATAATAGTATAGTGTAAGCCATCAATATCATAAGCAAGAAGAACATGAATCCATACTATCATAGAAATCAATACAGTTTGACAAACAAGTGGTAGGAATAGTGAAATAAACGGCCACACCGTCAAGAGTTTGACATATGAATGGTGGTAATGAAACAGTACAGAGTACTAAAAAAACCGACCTCAAACGTCATTCATCCCCTAGTTTGCTACCCTCATCTGAACACCTGAGGTACTCTCTTTCCAACAAATAAAGAATCATCAAAATCGGGTCACCGGAGTTGTCGCGTAACGTACATACAAAAAATACACACAGTCGATTTGAGAACCTCCTCCTTTTTTGAAGTTGGTTAACAATAAAAAACTATATGAAAAAGTATGTTCTAGTGCTGCTCGCGCATTTACTCACGCACAGTATTTATTCACTTATAACAAACTGGTGTATAGTATCAAAACGAAATTACAGATCAAAACGCGATTTATCCCGATTCGGGTAAATTGAATAATCATAAATTAATCAAATTCTCAAAGTTTTAGGGTAGATTCCTGAGTGATGACATTAGTGAACTCCTTGAAGACTGTCCTCAGCAACTTCTGTTGGATTTTACAAAGCCATTTACTTAGAATGTTTACTAAAAATAAATTGTATTTTCACCACCAGCCAATCGACGCTTTTTTCTTGCAAAACTGTGTTAAAATTAATTAATTCGAATATCGTAATGTATCATGTCGTAATGCCACAACACAAATAATAAAGTCCTACGAGTAGTAGGTTAAAATACAATAGACTCATCATAATTATCAATACATACGACTCTGTTTTGGGGAACTAAATACGTTTTTACAATAAGATTCCGGAGCATATATTAAGATTATCATTTCCTGAGTTTAAAACCTACATTATAAATATTATGATTGAAAAGTCATATTACAAAATTTAAGACTACATGTTAGATAATCTATACATCTGGAAAACAACATGCCTCTAGAATCCACACAAATTTGATTCAAAGTGTATTCCATAACATTTAAATTTATTTGAAAAGAGCAATCCCTAGAGTTTTTAGCTCGTTCTTCTCAGGGAAGTCAGCATAGTGAACGAGCATAAGCTTAAATGTGACGTTTCCAAGTGTAAATTTATTTTACCTATGGAATAAATGATTCTTTGACATTTATGCATCCCACAGCTGGGCACGGGTCTTCTCTCAGGCGCACGACTTGTTCGTTTCGTCACTTGATATTATTATTATATAAAAAAATATGAGGTAAAATTTAAAAAACTTGTGCATACAAAAACTGAACACTGAATTCCGAAATTTAAGCCTTGCTTAGTTTGGGATTCGGAGGTTTCAAATATTTTAATAATATAGTGTTTTCAAACAATTCACGAAAACAATTCGATCGGAAAAGTTTAGCTTAAAGGCGAAAGGGTAAGTTTCGTAAAAACCGAACACCGAACGATATAGTTGGCTTTTAAACTACTTTAGTCTTTAATCCTTATGTGTTATTGATTAGATCGCTAAAAACTAGCATCCTTCTGTCTCTTTCTCTCTCTTTCGTTACCGGAAAGAAAAAGACAGAAGGTTTCATTTTAGTAAAGACGCACATAGATAACTCTTAAACTTAAAAGACGTTTGGTTGTTTATTTCCTAAATATATAAGCTCGGTTTTTTATTGTCATCTGCCTCTTTCTTACTGGTAACGCGGGATACAAATGCAAACGTCAATAAAAAATGGGTTTTTTTTATTGACCCTAAGCGATGCTATCTTTTTCTTATTGTCAGGAATAATTTCCGCTCTTGTTTGACAATGTTTAATATTCTATAGGCGAAATGAGTACGTACATGTCCCTGTTTTTCAAGAATAGTGGCTCAAACCAAAATAGTTCACCTTAGATTTATTGCACAGCTGTATTCACAATGTACTAAATTTTACTATGAATAAAACGCCGAGCTCTCTATTGGTTAAAATAACCACGTCACAACTTTGGGCCAATTTACGATTCGCCAGTTTTGCGTGCAGTTAATTGTTTAAACCATTATCCTGAAGAATTTAGTGAACACCGTACAGCCACTATTCTAAAAAAGAATCCATATGCTTAAAACTGAGTCATGATATTCCAATTTTAAAACATCGATACTCTAAAATCTATTGTAATGAGTATCATTATGTTATACTATCATGATATTAAATTATTTTTTGTAAAATTACTCCGACTATTTGTTATAATTATGAATACAAAGATGGAACACAAAGGAAAATTCCTTCCATTTAACCTACAATACTTTCAATTCATCATCATACTCCATATCCTACTACTGGACACGGGTCTCCTCAAAGGCGAGGGTTTAGGCCATAGTCCGCCACGCTAGCCCAATGTGGGCTGGGGATTTCACACGTTTCTGAGGTATGTAAACCTTCTTCGAAGTGCATGTTTAACCACGATGTTGTCCTTCGCGGAAAAGGTCATAATAAATTTCAATTAAATTTAGCATATAAATTCCAAGAAATTTGGGAGGTGCGAGTCCGGATTCCAACCTACGGCCTCTGCTTAAGAAGCGATAGGTTGACCAAACCATTAAGCGACCACGCTTGGTACCCAATATAAAACACCCATTTAGTATGGATACGGTGCCACAGCATACAAACGAGTACGATTGAACCCTAACTAATCGAGTGCAGTAGAGACACAAATTGTTTCAACAACAATAGTGTTTCGTAGTTGACGACATGAAGACGTTAAACCAAATACTTTTGATTGAAACACAACTTTTTTTGGCGCCACCTTGTATGGCTTTGGACTTCAATATTTATCTACAAAAAAAGAATATTATAACACCTACAACCATCATAGGTTTCTCACAGGTGGCGCTACGTCAAAAAAGCTGTTTAAATGAAAAAAAAAGATCGGCAACAAACACACAGAGGAATTCGTGAGGTCTACTGATCCGTTCCGTAGCTCAGTTGGGAGACCGGCTCTGATCTGGCAAACCGGTGCTGGTTCCAATGTAACGAATTTTTCTTCGTATTAATTTGATCTGTTCATCAGTAACAACGACAATTCGTGGCAACATGTTTTCACAAAAAATATGAATGTCACGGTAATAAAAAAAATGATATTCAATTAAAAAAATAATGCAGTATATTATAACTATCGCTAACCCGCCTTATGTGAATGATTTTTTATTCAGGAATCATATGTACTGAGGCAAATAATTATATAAATTAAACACCTTTTTATTCAGTAATCGCTTACATCGAACGTTATTAATAAACCACAAAACCATTCAATTAACTGAAATGCAGATTGCATGTTGCGAAAGTTTCAAAGGTATAAAACCGCAAAATTGGTTAATTACCTTTTTATAGATGTATAAATTTATTTTCAAAGATAAAATACGTCACTTCAATGCACATAAGGGAGTGTTTAAAATGTAATTGTCCACCATAATAGCGTATGGATTAGGGTCTAAAAAATTAAGATTGACGCCCCTTCGTTGAATCTGGTAAGCATGGCATTGCATCAAGGGACGCGATCCGTTTTTTGAGCCTCAGTCAAATTGTGTGGGATCCACCGAGAGCACAGCTTTTTTACACCCATATATTTGTGTAGTATTGATTGTATTTGACTCATACCTATGCCTAAAGATGCCCGAATCTCATGGTATATCACAAGCCTGTCTGTTTTGATCATACGGCGCACAGCATCGATGTTTTTGTTGTTCACAGCAGTGGACAGGCGACCATCACGAAATTCGTCACTGAGATTCACACGACCGCGTTTGAATTCTGCAAACCTCTAAATATAAATAGTAGTCTTGCACTTAAAGTCGTAGAAAATCATACTACGAAAATTTTCACAAATTCATTTCAAATTCATGGTGATGTAGACAACCAATTTCTAAAATGACGCCACAATGTAAAACAAGTGACAGTCATATGAAACAAATTGTATTCTACAGCCAAAAAGTTCTATTTTCAAATGTTGTAATTACTTTTTAAATATCGTTTACGTAATTGGCTAGTTCCGGAAACTTATAGTGCGCCCTATGTATTTGTGAGGACCAGAACTTAACGAGCATTAGACACAAAGTGCTTAGTGCGAATGGGTGGTATATCAACTACATAAGGATGGATTTTTCTTAGTCGACTGAAGAGGGAGGAATGGTGAGGATGGAACTAAATTGAAAAGTTCCTGCGCACACTCCCCGAAATGTATCCGATACAAAATTTACGTGTTCAAAAACTTCTTCTGTTCATTGCACGTGTTTCCTATCATTTTCCTGCACCGGTATAGAAAGTGTAAATGAAAATATTATCATTCGAAACCGAATGATAACATTTTCGAAGATACTCAGCTATGAATAGAACAAATTCTACACAAAACAAATATTTTCGCAATTATCAAAGAACACATTCATTCACATTTTGGCGCTAAGAATTTCGTATTTAGTAATATGAAATATTGTGCGTGTTACTCGAGCACGTATACCTATTACGCAAGCTAGACAATAATTTTACGCTGTAAAAATCACGCACTTGATATATACTAAATCAAAAAACGGTTTAACCAACAGTGAAATGAAATGAAACCCACGACGCGGTATTAGTTCTGCAGAGCTCAGATGTGCCACTTGATTGCCATCACGATATCTCAGGGTTGTCACTACGGTTATCGGCTGTATAACTTAACAAAAGTTAAACCGTCCAGAAAATAATGGTTGACAAGACGTTAACATTCGAGGACTACGTACAACTATGACGACAATCTGTGCAAGATAGAATAAGTTTAATTGACTTGCATGGATCTTTGAAACTCGTGTACGAAATGTAGTCAAATGTAAATGGATTTTAACCGACTTCGAAAAAGGTTCTCAATTCGGCTATTTTTTGGGTGTATGTTACGAGATTACACTATTATTTGTGAACCGATTTTGATGATTCTCATTCCCATTTAAACTAAAAAAAAATTCGACCTCTAAGGGTGGCAAACTAGAGGATGAATCCGGTTTCGCGCACTTTCCGGTAACATTGATTATTTGAAATTTATCTTTTTTTTTTTTTTTTTTTTTTTTGATCTGCACTTATGACTTGAAAAAAAAATATTTTGAACAACGATGGATTTATTGAAGGTATAATATTAAGGTGACGATATACATAATTTGTTTCATGTAGTTCTTTTTACACTTGGGAAACCGTGTGTCACGGGTGTCATGGAGACCCACAGACACGAATTACATACAAATAACACCCAAAGACACTGCCAAGGAAGCAGTTAAAGTTCGTATTACATTTGTGACTTTAATGTGGTAGAAGCATTTTTCACATACGATCACATGTGACTTTATTATACCAAGGGCATATTTTAAATTGGAATACTGTGACATAAATTGTTCCATTCTATTTGGACCACATGGAACAACAGTTTCTGCAATGACTCTAGCTGAAACTATAATGTGACTCGAATGATACTCATTCATATGAACTTGTCACGCAGTTGGGAAGAAAACTCGTTACTATTATACATTTTTCCTTGTCCTCCATTTGCCTTGGAAGCAACCCTATTACTCTCGAGGGGTAAGCGGCAACTTTTATTGAGCCTCTCTCGAGTCTCGCAGGCACGACTTCACTAATATACCACTTTCAGTTAGAAATGATACGTTTTGATAATTGGAACCTGCTGTTTGCTTTGAAAATAAATACCGATCATTTTAGAGGGTTGCCAGCTCAATGGGAGAACGGATGCTTCTCAAATGACATGTTCAAATCCCTGCTAGATATGAGATGTCCGGATATCCTTCCGTCTCTCCAGGTTCTTAGGAATCGGAGAGACGCTTCAGTGGCGACAGTTCCGCCACCAATTTGAAATTTGGTGATATTAGCAATGTGCTGCGTATGAGGGAGGTAAGCGCACCAACTGCTCCAAGTACACCCGGTGTCACTCATCCAATGCACTAGCCTTTTAAGCACATTATCAAGTCTGTGTAAATGGACTGATCTGAAGGTGACTGATAATATCGCTGTGCATATATATGATAGCGAGAAGCACTATAATGAAACCGTAGCAAAGAGATATGTTATTCGAATGTTTAGTACCAGTAGAGCTCCTTGTGAAAGAGTTCGTCCAGGGTAGTACTACCACCTTACCTTTTTCTGCTGCCAAGCGATAATGCCAGCATTACTGTGTTCCGGTTTTCCGGTAAGGGTGCTGGTGAAATTACTGGCACATGGACTTGTCAACTTATGTCTCAGGGTGACGGGCGCAGTGGTAGTGCCCCTCAGATCTTTGCAATTTAAAACTCTGAGTGGCACTCTACTGTAATGGACAGGCGTGTAGTATTACCATCAGGCGCACGACTTGTCAGTCCTATCACTTGATGTTATAAGAAAAGTCTATGGCAATATGTACCTATGACTTTAATTTCTAAGTTACGTGCCTTAAGTTATAAGTCAGAGAACTAAAGTCCCGACGTAGCTCGCAAAATCAGTAAGCTTAAGTGGCAGAGGGCCGGACATGTCTGTAAAGCGTGAAACACACCGAGCGCGGGCGCGGGACGCCCGGTGTGTTGTCGTCCACATAAATACACGGAATTAGACCCACCGCGGTCCCGACCCAACCCGTGCCCGACCAGCACCCGCACTCTGTGTGTTTCACGCTTAAGTAAATAAATGATTACCTATATGCTGCATTGTGTTTCTATGACTGTTTATTAGCAACAGTGAAGACAGACATCGTGAGGCTTGTCGAAGATGGTCCCGAACCCATATTGGGCCAGTACGACGGGCTATCTCCTAAACCCCCTCTTACGACCCTCCGAAGTACCCAGTAATGGGACGTGTATAGATTGAAAATTAATACTCCATACGCTGCGTTGCTTCGTACAAAAAAGCGTTTGTAGCAGTAAAATTCCTTTGCGAAACAGTCCCTCCAGGGAAGTGCTGCCATTTTACTCTACGCTCTGTTTATGCCGCCAAGCAGCAATGTGAGCATTACTGTGTTAAGGTTTTTAATGGTAAGGGTTCTGGTGAAATTACAGGCACAAGGGACTTGTCAACTTATGTTTGAGGGTGACGGGTGTAATAGCAATATAATTCAGATCTTGTGATTTAAAGCTCTGAGTGGCACTTCAACTTTTATGGAGAGGCGTGTCGCTTATCATTCGGCGCACGACTTGTTCGTCTCGCCACTTGGTATCATAAAAAAAACGACCAGTACTTGGCAATGGGACCGGTATAGGTTAATGATGAATTTTATTAAAAATCAATACTCAATACGCTTCATTTAAAAGCACAACAAATCCATCAGTGGGACTTTAAAAAGTTAAGAAGGAAAAGCCTTTACCGTGGCTTAAACTCCATACTTAGCTCAACTTATAACTTTGTGGCCCATCACGAACAAATTGATGCCAAAATCTGGTAAAATTTCTTGCATAAAATATATTTTGTCAGGTGAAAATCGGAATTGATAAATTACTAAGACCTTTAAGAACGCGGTGATGGTAAACATACTATTTTAACTTGTAAAGATTACATATTTTTAGGTCTCTGATAAGTACTTGTTTTTTATTCCATAAGTATATTATATTTATATGCCGTCGGTTTCCAATATTCCATTTTAGAAACAGACTCGGTACCTGTTGAACGCAGAGACAAACTTTGATCAACCTTAAGGCGTTATCATCAAATTATTAATTTCAGCAGGTCAGTTATTAAAACTTTTGGCAGGCGGAGATTAAAATTACTTTAAGTCGTATATAATTAGATTTCAAGCTAAGTAACGTTTTATTAGATAAAGAACATGGTTGATCTTTTGTATGAAAAATGTTTCTAATGCCAATGCAATGCAATGACACGCCTGTTCATAACAGTTGTAGTGCCACGTAGAACTGGGGCACTAAGACGTAACTTGACAAGTTCCATGTGCGTGTAATTTCACCAGCTTCCTTACCCCTCAAAACCGAAACGCAGCAATGCTCGCACCACGGCAGAAATAGGTAAGGCGGCAATACTTGTCTGGAAGAACTTTTTCACAATGATCTCTACCCACTTATTATAGCATAAACACCGAGTCACTTTACGACTGTAAAGCTGCCGAAATCAACCAATTGGCTAGGTTAAATCACTATCGACTCGATCATCTTCGACAAGAGACGGTTAACCAAATTTGTCGGCGGCTGCGTCCCAAAACGATGCACGTAATGGGGCCGAAGAACACCCACCCGATCACTTGGTTGAACTTTTCCAACGATTCGTTGTGTCTTTCTGCGTAAACTTGTATTAATAATGATGTGATTTCGACTTCATGGTATCAGCGAAAGCGGCAAGCGACTCGGTGTAAATAGCGCGTCGAATGCAACGTCTCACCAACCGAATTCGTTTGCCGAAAAGGCGGTAGTCCATTCGATGAAACTTGTGTCCATATGTAATCTTATTGAAATTTGTGAATTTCGTCATTGAAAATAATATGATTATCAATAATTACAGATTTCTTACCACACAGTATGAGCTCTTTTTATTTTCCTTACATTTCGGAACAGTTACAGTCAACCCGTGATCATGGAGCGTGTAACTCATACATATAAAAGAAGTCAATTAATAGTAGTAGAGTTATGTCAGCATTACTGTGTTCCGGTTCTGAAATTACAGGCACATGGGACTTGTCAACTTATGTCTCAGAGTGTCAGGCGCAGTGGTAGGGTCAAATCTTTGTGATTTAAAGCTTTCAGTGGCACTGCAACTGTTTTGGACAGGCGTGCAGCGCACCATCAGGCGCACGAATTGTTCGTTCCGTCACTTGATATTATAAAAAAATGTCGTGGCAAGAACTCCGTAATTACCTACTAACAATCATCTAGTGAATACCCACGAAAGATAAAATCTAAATTCCTAATATCACTTTGGTGTGATGACCTGGCACATTTATTCTACAACGGAATAAATCCACTACTTGATATTTGATCGTTTTCTATTGCAGTTTAATGACAAGTTACTATTTTGAAAATCCTATTAATAACTGTCGAACGGAATTACAAAAGCATTCACTGCGTAGTCGCGCGTAAACAATCACGAATCAATCCCTATAACGAACCGTTTGTATCGTCATTACGGTTCATTACTATAGTGTAATGATTAATATTACTCAAGATATTGTAATTGTAAGCGCTGGTTGTTTTTTTAATCAACTGCTTATTTAATAGTGACATTTATAGTGTCACGCTGTCTTTATAAGAAATATCGTTCGACTTCTAATGTGTACCTACTCATTCACATTTCATTTCACTCGCTAGAATGAGTACCTGGTTATAGTCGGCTCTATGATTTTTGTTAACGTAACATGCAACGGTTACAGCTGGCTAGTGACTGCCCGGTTTAAGGGACGGTACAAATTGCCATGCAGAATTGCTAAATATATAACACACTCGCAAGCGACTATTAGCACTGACACTGCCGCCCAGTACTTACTGCATTGCAGTGCGGCTGTGTTTTTACTTACCAAATGACTTTGCCTAACTACCCCCAAGTGCCGCCCGGCAGTAATAGAACACAGTGTTGCGCAGTACAACGTATGGATGCACGATTTTTTGCTTTGAATCGATTTTTTAGATTGTAATGGATCATATGCCTCTGAATCGATTCAGAAATCGGATCGTGTGAGAAAAAACCTTCGGATGTTACAAGCGGCAACCGCCGAATATTGTAGACTTAATTGTACTTAGTTGTTGCCGAACTGCTTTTCTTGCAAGCCAATACAAAATAGGGGTTCAGAATTAGACTGTTTAAATTATGAATACGATCTAGACGATTTGATTCGTTTTCACGTTGAATCGATGAACTTAAAAATCGCATTAAAATGAATCGACACAAAAAATCGCTACAGCGTATACACTAGAATGTAATGTATATCCCTGGTACAGCGATGCATATACGTATGAATAAAGCCATCTGGTTTAGCTTATCTATTGTCTGTCTGTTTTTCTTTTTTCCGTGCAATAACGAGTATTTGCATTGTATTGTATCGCGACGGAATAAAGTCAACTTTAACCCCGCTCTGTTACAAATATCGTCGTAAAACGATTCACCAAACAAATTCAATTTCCATAGCTGAGTGTTGATTCATGTACGCGCCTTATTCACCACTTGTCAACCCGAATATACGCTCGAGAGAAGTCATCCAACCCTTTATGTAAATTCAATAGATAGGTTCCTTTCCTCCCCAGGGCAAAACGTCGAATGGTTGACGTAAACGCTGTTATGTCTTTGTATAACTACTGTTTGCCAATGCAATACGTATTTGCAACAGTACAAGTACACAGTGTGACATTAATATAGGTGCGTGAACTTGTACTAAACGTACTGAAGCTTCAAACGTAAATATATTGTATGCCATGAGTTTACAATATCAATCGTTGCTAGCGACCGTGCAAAATATTTATAACGAAAATTGATATCATGTCAATTAGGAACTAAGGCTTATGATTAGGTACATTATTATTCTAAGATATAGTTCTTATGCTATTTAACTACAAAAAAGAGAACGTAATAAAAGACGCCTCATTTAATTAGCGCGATAGAAAACGAAGAAAGTTTAAAATTGAATTTGAAATTCTCTTTAATCTCGTGTCCGGACCACTTTACTTATATGCCCCGACTACCCGGACCGCTTTACTCATATGCCCCGACGGGCCGGATCACTTTACTCATGTGCCCCGACTATTCCGTTTTTTCGTATTAAACTTATACTCTCTGTATTATTCAGTTACGGTTATTTTTAACCGGCTTCAAAAAAGGAGGATTATCTCAATTCGACTGTATTATGTTGTGTGTATGTTACGTGATTACTTGTAATTCGTGAACCGATTTTGATGACTCTTTTTTGTTGGAAAAAGGGTACCCATTTAAATTCGAAGAAATCAAACTAAGGTGGCAAACTAGGGGATGAATCCGGTTTCGCGAACTTTCCGGTAACAGTTTTCAATAAAACTTGGCAAATGGATGTAATTCTTCCAATTTGGAAGCAACATTGCTTCCAAAATAAAAAATATTAAATAACCTGCCTCCTGCATGGGGGACATCTCCATGTCTCAGGCGAAAAAGTACATTATTTAAAACAAAAATCAGATCATTATTGTCATATTCACCCAATCAGAGTAAGTGAACGTTTTCATCATGATGTTTTCATTACTTCATTTTTAAATTTGCTTTATAAATTAAAAGAAAACAAATGAAAACCCATTAGTCAACCATAACTCTCGATTATTTCCATCTGGTAAAATAAATATGGCAAATATATCGTTTGCTTTGAACAAGTTAATAAAGGGAGTTTTCATATAAATTATTTATTTCTAGAGCTTCTTGTGAAAGAGTTCGTCCAGGGAAGTACTGCCGCCTTACCTATTTCTGCCGCCAAGTAGTAATGTGAACATTACTGGGTTCCGGTTTGGAAGGGTAAGGTGAAATTACAGGCACGTGGGACTTGTCAACTCATGTCTCAGGATGACGGGCACAGTGGCAGTGCCCCTAAGATGTTTGCCATTTCAAGCCCCGAGTGGCATTGCAACTGTTATGAACAGGCGTATCGTTTATCACCAGGCACACGACTTGTTTATATTGTAAAAAGAATATGCTACGAGTGGCCCAACGGTTTGCACTTTGGGCGCTGGACGAGGGTTCGATTCCCGGTACGACCGAAATAAACTTTTTAAGCCGATTCTGGTCTAGATATTCTGAGAAAAATGAATTCTGTTGCTATGTTCTGTTACTCACAGTACAGAAACTTCCATACTTTGAGTCGTCTGCCACATTTTTATTATTCAAACATAATTTAAAAGTTCTAACACAATAACCTCTTATCTCGTAATCTTTGAAACATGTAAATATTTAATAAACCGTATAATGTTTACACACATTTCATTACAATGGCAATATATTCAATTTCATTCTTAGAATTTTAGCAAATAAATAACGTTCCCACGTTAAAATTAAAACATAATAAGTACATTCTAGAATAATTAACATGCCTTATTTGCTTTTGTTTATATAACAAATTTGATTTAAAATTTCATTTAAACATCAGTTTATATTGTAATTCTAAGAACGACATGCGCGCCCTAGTTGTGTGCAGTAACTTATTTTTTGTATGGAATATGCTAGCGGTGATATACCAGAGGAAGAAAGGTTTTTCTCAGTCGAGAGCTTTAGGGTTCGGAACAAAGTATAACAAGATAATTAATGCAACTCCCGCCTCGGTATGTCAATGCCTACACTCCGTTCACAATTCTTGGAAAACGAACTTGCGTGGCGGACTATAACCCACGGAAGAAAAAAACAGTGGAAGTGCCTTAAGCCTCGAGTACTATCGGAAACGCTGTCGCCAAAATGCACACAAACAAATGATAAATACTACTATTGGTCATAGTTTCTAATTAAAATAGAAGTAACAAATTCTGAAGTGTATAATTTAAACTTTACCCAGTCGCCATATCGTTAAAAGGTCAATACTTTTATTGCAAGATACAACGTTTTGACTTTATATTGAAGTTTTGTTCAACGTGCTGCTATCTTGCGGCCAGTAGCTGGACTACGACGAACGATTAACATTTGAATCAATTCGATAAACGGAAAATTGTAAATTTATTAAAAAGACTTACTGATGACATGAAATACTAGTACGGGTAATCTTTCTTATCATTTTTGCAGTCCAAAACAGCATAATCGTTCATAATTCTGCGATTTTAGAGAATTTGCGCCAAAGAATGACACAACCATACCATACAAAGCGAAAATGGCGGGCTGAGCTTAAGTAGGTCTTCCGAGACCTAATGTTAATAAACACTTCTAATAACCCAAACCCTATCCTTAGAGGAGATCCGTGTTCAACACATAATGGATTCATGATGATAAAGATAGCCTTACGTTTGTTGAGAATATCACGTGATGGTGTACAGGAAAGAGGACGTAAACGATACAAGATCTCCAAGAATATATCTTTAGAAATAAAACTATATTTTCGAGTCTAAATCGCTTATATTAGATATAACTGGTTACCATATTAGTCCCCCTGTAAAAAGAACACAACACGTTGGTATATTTGAAAATTATTCTTAATAATTTTTTATCCGCTGTCTTGTGTGTCTTTTTGTAAACTTTTTAATTGTGAATAAAATAAATAAAAAATAAAAAAACAATATCTCGCGCTTCTATGTCACTCTCGCGCAAGTCGCGCCCTGTCGTGCTAGCCCCACAGTTGTTGTCTATGTTCAGTTGTACGCATTGGCGCTGTAAAGTCACCCTTTAAAAACCTTTAGGGATACCCATTTCACTATTAATATTTTATCGTAATTGCTTACTTCGTTCGGGATTATTGAAACGTAGCGGTAAGCTTTCTTGGCATCCGCTCAAATTGCATAATCTATAAACGGAATTACTCGATCATTCCTCGACCAAAACGTATGAAATTTGAAACTAGCAATACAATGTTACAGAACGTGATATAGCTCAATATTTGAATTTCAATCTGTGATCTGAGATAATTGCAAAGGAGAAAAACATTCAAGTGTAAAATTTAGCTCGCAATTGTCCACAACATAGACTAATTAATAACTTAAAAAAAACGGGACCTCAAAAGTTTGTGTAATTACATCCACTTGCATAGTTTCTATCTATTCTATCTATCTACGACAAGAGATAAAGATGGGGTCAAAAGTGTATAAATACGAGAAAAAAGAACAAAAAGCGGACTATTGCGCTTTGGTACGAAATCCACATTCCGCCTATTATTACTAATAACGTATTAATTACATTATCAGCTTTCGCTAATATAAATTTTCTTAACTATTAATAATTTATAATCCAAGAACATAGCACCTGCAAATACAGTCTAAGATACAAAACTCAATTTTCAACCACATTTGCATCGTAAATACACGATACACGTTGTAGGTTATACAACTTGAAGTAGGTCTGGGACAGAGCCAGTTAAGTGTGGTTAGACGATAAATTGCAATTATGCCCTGTTATCCCAACTCTGATTAGATAATTATACTGGATTAATGGAGGCGGATGGTTCTATCTCAGGGAAGCATTTCGAGTGACAGTTTCATTAGGGTAAATATCTATGCTACGATGAGATTTCATAAAATATTGCATTTCCTGTAGTTAGTAAATAAACCACGGTCATGCACAAGAACTTCTCAAGCCGCATTTCGCCAGCGCGGAGACCTATTGCCTATAGGCGAACGTATGTATATTCTGCCCTCCATGTCATAAACAACACATTTGCATTGTGGTTACTTTCGAAATAGTGGCAGGACTCCGTCACTCGCTCCAGGTCACGCGATAAGTGCCTACAAGCTGAGTGTACCGACGTCGGCACAAGCGCTCATACAAGTCTTTTATTTATGAGCATTCGGCTCCGCACGACTGCACATGGTGGGCAACGTTATTTTCACCTCTCTGAGCGCGTGCTTAGGTTCCTTTTACCTCGTAGTGAGCGGCGATGTATCTCTTACGTAGTAACTATTAAATAATCTGTGATATGTGCACCTGAAGCTATGTTCTTTGAAAAAGTCAATTACGCTGATATTGTATTATTGATTTGTTTTTATTTTGTGAAATGGCTCCACTGGTTTGTTATAATTATTAAAGGTGTCGAAAGTCGAAAAGTAAATGCAAAGATCTAAAACAGACACGGAAAAAATTCGTCGACTTAGTAGACCTGTAGCTTAGTTGATAAAGGAGTAAAGTGGAGAGAGATTAAGTAGCAGTACTGCTCCTTGTGAAAAAGTCGTCCAAGGAAGTACTGCCAACCGCCTTACATATTTCTACCGCGAAGCAGTAATGTGAAGGGTGCTGAAGAAATTACAGGCACATGGCATGGGACTTGTCAACTTATGTCTCAGGGTAACGGGCGCAGTGGTAGTGTCCCTCAGAACTTTGCAATTTAAAGCTCCGAGTGGCCCTGTAACTGTTATGGACAGGCGTGTTGCGACTTGTTCGTCCCGCACTTGACGTTATTAAAAAAAATGGATGTGTAATCCCGTCGGTAATCCCGTGGTAGTAAAATATCATAATATTACTATAACGGTATAAGTTCACAAATTATTGTGAGTTACGATACATAAGGGGGTGTAAAGAATAGTGCAGGATAAGAGAAACTTATTAACGACACCGAAAGGGAAAGATGTTTAAGCATCTAATACGTCACGACTGTTTTCTTAGGAGCATTGTAGAAGAGACGATCGATGGAGAGACGCAGCGAAAACCTAAGTGAAGTTATTTAAATCAGATAAAGGAAAAGTTAAATCGTGTCGTATAAGGGACTCAAACTTAAGGGTCTGGACAGAGATCGTTGGCGATTACGTCATCGACAGGAGCTTAGTTTTTTAATAAAATGAATTTATAACATGAAAACACTTTTATTTTTTATTTTAATTTTATAATATCAAGTGACGGGACGAATAAGTCGTGCACCTGATGGTAAGATACACGCCTGTCCATAACAGTTGCAGTGCCACTCAGAGCTTTAAATCACAAAGACTTGAGGGGCACTACCACTGCACCCGTTACCCTGAGACATAAATTGACAAGTCCCATGTGCCTGTAATTTCACCAGCACCCTTACTCTTCAAAACCGGAACACAGTAATGCTGACATTACTGCTTGGCGGCAGAAATAGGTACGATGGTATTACTTCGCTGGACGAACTGTTTCACAGGAGCCCTAATGCTAAGAAAACCATATAGTATATATATGTTCGGGGTAGCCTAATGATGGTTTGACCTACCGCCTCTCGAGCTGAGGGTTGTGGATTCGAATCCCGGCTGGTACTTCTGAGTTTTTCGGAGTTATTGTGCAAAATTTAATTTGAAATTGACCATGAACTTTTCGGAGAACGAAAACATCGTGAGGAAACCTGTACACATCTGCAAAGCAATTTAAAGATGTGTATGAAGTTCGTATCCGCATTGGATCCGTTTGGGAACTACGACCCTCACTCGCATTGTGAGAGGAAACCTGTGTCCAGAAGTGGGACTTATATAAGGTTAACTGTGATGAACTACAATTACTTATTATTTATAACGGCCATTCTCGGTCTAGCGTTCACTACTTAATTTCTGTGGCAATTTTTATTATCTAAGATTCGATTTTTTTATCGTGCAATATATAATGTTCGAGTATTGTCTCGTGAACTATTATTTAATAATTACATGCTAATATACTTGAATATTTAAACATTAAAACATTCCACGGAAATTAGGTAGTGAACATCAGTCCGAGAATGACCGATAAACAATAAATACCCGTAGTAATGATATATGGGTGGTAGTTGAGGTAGTTCAGGGTTCCATTCCCGGTAGGACTAATTTGGGAAATTAACTTTCCTGCATGGTGTTGTAATGCTGTGGAGGGAAAAATCCTAGTTTAAGGCCAGGTAGTTTGTGTGCTTGTTTAGCATTTGGCACGTTATTATTATTAAGTAACATTAATCTCCTGATAAGACGTTAGTCAGTTTCACTGACTACCATAGAAAAGATCCGTTCTCTTTCACCTAGTACCAAGATTTATTGTATAGTGGAATAGAAAAGACGTTATAAATATATAGATACAGTGCACCGATAAACTGAATGACAGTTTTACTAGACGGTCGGATTTTTTTAATACTATTCTGTGATTATTATGTGATACAAAAATCAAACAAACACAAAGAAAAGCTCTTTCGATTCTATTATTATTGTAATATATTATAATACCTCCACTGCGCTTTGGTTTTCGAGATGTTCTGTTTTTTTTTTTTTTTGTTTCTTTATTATTAATATTTTTTCACAAAATAAGTGTTTTGTTTTTTTCCAATTTTTCTTTTTTCTTCTATAGTTTTGTTAACAAAACTCGTGGAGCATAATATTAGTAAATAAACATGGCTGTTTACAAAAATAACAGAAAATGACCAAAAAATATAGTTGCCGTAGTCTGCATTGGAGGTATCGATATTATATTATAGTTATTTAATATAACTATTTGATCTTGTTCCATTAACTTGTTGTTAGTTAGCATACAGCGGTTTTCTTGTAAAACTTCGAGGTAAGTCTGTGTTTTGTTTATAGCGAAAATTTTTAGGAATCATGTTTTCACACTATATCAATCATATCATACCAATCCAAGTGTTATATCCTTCATTTTACTGTATATTTCTTCCAAAGTAATTAATTTAACACTTTCACTGTTATGCGGAATCAACCATAGGTTGCAAGGCAACCATTTAAGGTTGTATCTCTTAAGTGGTCGTCTTCGAATCCGCGTGTGGGCATGTACTCGTGACTTTAACTACGTACATTTGCAAATGTTTAGTAGCAATACCTCTCATTAGCGGTAGAGGAAAACATTGTTATGATACCTACATGTTCGTAAAGGTTCACAACCCCTGGAAAACGTGACTAGTCCCCTGCGACGGTGTTTCCGAGCACATACAACTCGAATATCTTTAAGGTACGACTGAATAGGCGTCTTCTAGGCGAGCTTGTTCTACAGTAGACCCTATGTGTGCTCCAGGGCTAGGTTGTATTTTTTTGAAAGGATTTAATTTAAAAAAGTCCCCAACCCTAGTTGAACTACCGTGACGGACTACGCTCAACTTAGAGGAGACCCATGCCTATCAGTGACCATATAGTGGCACGTATAAAAGATTGAGAAAGTTTAGATGAATAAATAAATAAAATCACAATTTCTTATATCAATCAATATAGGGTAATCAAATAGCCCAAGGAGCCTTCTATCGGTAGTTTTGTTTGACCCATATATAAATAGACAATGCGGTCGTATTACTTGACGATCTCGGTGACCAGCGGGTAAGGACTGTAGGCTTTAGAGGAAAGGGTCTACGAACCAAACTTTTGAAAATTGATTGCCATATGAATATTCTGTGTATTGTACCGGAGCAAATTTCGTTGCTACAGCATTGGTATTTATTAATCATAGTACAGATATAATCTTGAACTAATCGGTTGGTCAAAAAGTCCATAAAGTTTTTACACCTAGCTAACTTTAAATAAAAAAGAACGTTTTTCTTTTAAAATGTCATATTGTCTATGGTCACTTTAAAAATAATATTTTGGGTCACTTTATAAAAGAGGCGCGAAAGTTTTATATTCATAATTCATGAAAAACGCCTGGAACTGTCGGATCGTAAAGGTGTCGCAATTTCATCATGATAATGTGAAACCACACACATCTTCACAAAGCCGTCGAAAGCTATTGCAGTTAGGTTGGAATGTGTTACCTCATCCGCCGTATTCGCCCGACATAGCCCCTTCAGATTTTCATTCATTTCGGTCTTTACAAAATTCTTAGAATGAACACGTCTTTGATAACGAAGAGATCATCAAACGACATTTGGAGCTGTATTTTATAAATAAAGGGAGGAATTTTTATGAAAGGGAAATTCTAAAATTACCCGAAACATGGGAAAAGATTGTAAATCAACATGGCCAATACATTGAATAAACGTTTACATTTACTTTTTTTAATGTTTGTCGTTTATACTTTTATACCGCGCGATTTAACAAAAAAGAGATGTCGAAATCGGGTCACGAATTGGTCGTAGTAATCGCGTAGGCTCAATTTACATTGCGGCGGAACGGAATGAAACGGAAGCGTCAATTTCGCCTCGAAAAGGCACGCGCCTTATGGCTGTAGTATTTCGTCAACGTTTGACGTCACACTGCGCCTACCGCGCGAAGGTAGGCACCTTCGCGCCACATTTGCTATGGATTCGCCAAGCGTCGCCGACGGCAGCTGCAGAATTCTCGCGTATGCGTGAGAATTCAGCGGAAGACGCGTGACATGATTTTGGCTCGTATCTAGTTTGTGCGTTACACAGTTGACCACAAAGATCATTATGCTATGTTTATGTTATAATACCATTACAAAAATTCGCTTCCATTCCGTTCCGCCGCAATATAAATTGAGTCTTACATACACACAATAAAAAATACTGGCGAATTGACAACTTCCTCCTTTTTTGAAGTCGGTTAATAACTGGTGATTCAGACAAATGAATACTACATACCAACTCCAATATAGAACAATGTTAACATGAAAATTTGGTTAGCAGGCTATGTCAAATTACTTGACGTTTGCTACTGTACCCGACTCAGATAGACTCATTTCCTTTGTGTTTACCTAATATACGCAATATCTAGGTCTGGTATAGGGAAATTATATTATGTATATCTAATATTCCGACTTGTACTTGAATCCAAGTACAAGTCGAAATATTAGCAAATAAAAAAACTACACGTTTTCAAATTATTGACGAAATAACTGTCGAACTAAAACCCGTCAACAACTGTACTTACAAGGTATTAAGGAAATACTGAACTAAAAACGTTTCCTATAAAAGAAAGAAGAAAACTGAAATTTTATATCATAAATGCTTTTAGTACACTTTATCTAGTAATGTGCCGCGGGGTAATATTTATAAAAGTATGTATGTTTATGACATACAATGGAAAATATAACGAAAAACAGAGAATACAATACATTTGTCAAAACTGATAGGCGAAAACGTGAAAAATAATGATGATCAACCAAACAGCTTCAATACTTACCTGATCTCAAACTTATACGTTATATAACTCAGAATAGAAATTAATAGAAAAGTTCGTTTCTAAAATATATACATAACTATATATTCTGACGGGACAAGCAAGTTCTGTTTTCCTCAAAGTAAGTAGTAAACACTAGTCTGAGAATGACCGATTGAATATCATAGTGAAACATCACAATTATAGTTAGTTAAAAATGTACTTTGGTAAGTTAAAAATAATACATTTTTGTCATTTTACTTCAGTATTAGGCTTGTATTGGAAAGCGCGCACTGACACCTTCCCCGCTTAATGCGAAAGAAGGCCCCTTCTTTTCTTCTTCGTGTGCGTGGTAGCAAGAATATCTTATTGGTAACTCTTTTTTTTTTATTATACCAGTTGACGGGACGAACAAGTTGTGCGCCTGGTGGTAAACGACACGCCTGTTCATAGCATTTCTAGTGCCACTGAGAGCTTTAAATCGCAAGGATCTGAAGGACACTGCTACTGCGCCCGTCAATTAGAGACATAAAGTCCATGTGCTTGTAATTTGACCATTACCCTTACCATTCAAAACCGGAACGCATATATCCTATACGAAAATTGGCACCTGTTCATATAGCACCCACAGGTTTAATATAATTATAAGAAATAAAGCTACATTATTACGTATATTTTAAATCAAGACCGTTCTACAAATCTAGACGTAGTTCGGGAAAGTCGATCGAACGTCCGCGGTCAAGGCGACACCCAATAGCACGCGATGTATGTGCTCTGAATTATACCAATGTTAAATATGTAGTAGTTACAATACAAAGTTCAATTATTTTGTTACATCAAAACCAGACGATCTATACTCAAGCTAGTCTTGCCTGTCATTCTTCTCGTCATGGTTTATAATCGGCGAATAATACACGGTGGTGGAAATGATACATAATGAAAATATATGGCACTGTTATACAATAGTATGTTAACTCAAAAAGTGGACTCTCTCAAAATCGATGAAAAACGAATTACTTCTCGCAAAAAATCATAGTTCTAGTTTATTATAGACAATTTACCAAACATATTTAAAAATAAAATAGAAAAAATAGTTTCATATTTTAGAATAAGGATTGTTTTAGCCAGAACTAGCTCATATAAAGTATGTGTCATTTTGAGTTAACTAAATATCTTTTGATTGTTTCTTACAATATTATAACGACGGTTTTTTTGACGTGTAGAGAATCAAATTTTACGTACAGTAATGGTATATTAGTAAATTTCACATATTTTGAGTTACAACACTATAGTAATAGCAGTGCGATATGTCGACAGTGGAAAGGTAAAACGTCTAACGTCTAACTAAAAAATTTGGAAAATATTATAGGAGAGCGATTTATAGTTTTTTTTTTTATTAAGAAAAACATCATAAATCTAGTTCTTAGGTTTTCGCGATTGTTAGATATAGGAAATTAAACTATTTTTCCGGATTTAAATCGCGTATATTTAGGGACCATGGGACCTGTAAAGGGCCCGAAAAGTCGGTTTGTTTGAAAAAACAAATATACTCGATTTAAATCCGGAAAAATAGTTTCATTCCCTATCATAAATCTAATTTTATTTCTTAGAAAGTTTTCTGAAAAGTTTGAACTATTTCATGTAACAAATAAAATTACAGTGTTTTTTCAAATGCACGTTACACATTTTGCCTTTCCAGCTTCGATATAGACATTGGAAATGAAACTGTTTTTTTATAAACTAACGTTTCGGGCCAACAATCGTGAAAACCTAAGAAATCGATATGATCTGCAGAAATTTTATTATCAGCGCATTGTACGTCCCACTGCTGGACACGGGTATTCTTTGGAGAGTGGGTTTAAGACACACTCTGCCCCAATGCAGGTAGGAAATCTCACACTTTTGGTTTGTAAACCTTCTTCGACATGCTGATATCATCACGATGTTTTCCGACGCAAGATCTATTGTGACTAACATTCTCAATGTATGTAACGTTAAAATTCAAATTGTAGGTACAACAGGGATTTGAATCGTCGACCTCACTGGGTTACCACAGCTCCAGAGCTGTAATAAAGTAAAAAAAGTCAAATGTAAAGTTCAGTATAGGTTCGTAACGACAAAAAAGCGGGATGGTGATATACACTTCATGTGGCGCTGTCTCACGATTCATTTTAAGTCCTAAACTGAATCGTAATAGGAGTTCATTGTAAGGCCCCAGTAGATAATAGAAAAATCACTTTGCATTATTAAATCCTATATTGTAGAAAATTATCAAAATCAATATAATAAATAGTACGAGAATAATTTTATGGTGTCCTACTTTCTTAGATTAACGAGAAATTTAATATTTATAGCTAGTTTATAAATTTAAGCCTTCCGTGGCTATTCATAAGCGATCCCTTACACATGAATTTCAAAACGTTCTAGAATATTCAAGAAAGAGTAACAAGCAGAGTTCGTTACAAGTAGACTCCATTTATCTATAATATACATAGAGTGCATAATACCTCCGTCAGAAATTCCCAAATGATTAAAAATAAAAGCCAAAAGAACGACACATCGACTCAGAAAAGTTATATTTTTAGTTACAATACCAAAACTTTTCTTCTAAAAACACTAGTGTTAGTAAAATAATATCGGTAGTTTACACATCTAACACATAAAATAAAACAAAGTACAATTATCTCAATGAGGAAATAAAAAGTATTATCCACCTCAATGGGCATTCTTTCCTTGATGCGTTAATATGCTGTGCCAATTCAGATCCCAGAATAATAAGTCGCGTTAAAAAACGTAAGTATTTTTAAACAAAACCATTGTATTTACTTTATCATTGTTGTATTATTCAAAACACAGGAAACAAATTGTTTGAAAAAAGTTTGTTAAAATTAACTACTCATATCTCAATCATAAAAATGTTTCTAAACATGATTATGCGCCATTTATTTTCACGCGCATTTGCTGTCAGTCAGTCATATTTGTTTACCTTTTTTGCACTTTTGTAAAAAAATACTTATACTAATATATTTTTTATCGCTGTCAGTTAAAATATTGTTGAGTTGTTTGTTGAAATAGTCACGTAAAGTCATAAAACTTAAATTTAAAATGGTTTCATATCAAATCGAAGTAGTTCTATACAACCATTTAAAATTCTAGTCAAACAAAATACATTCTTAACTTTTTTATAGACAAAACTTAAAGATTAACGATCTTAAACTGAAATGTACTTTTGGGCGTAAAAACTTCAAGTGGAAACACGTGAGGACAAATGCTTTTAGAATAACTAACCCGTGGGATTTTTATACCATCTTGACTGTCGTAGTTTTATACTTTTCTGGAGTTTGAAATATAATTCGAGACTATAAATAATTTTTCTAGTCTCGAACTTTAACAAATAATCTTATTTTATGTAAACATAGTAATTTGACTTTGACATTTTTTAAACATAAAAGTAGAAGTAAAACATAGTAATTTCGGTTTTATTACACTTTTATGTATTCCATGTAACAATGATTACGTATAATGTGAGTAGTTATTTTTATCATGAAAAGGTGGGCAAAACCATTTAGGTAGGGAGTTCAAATGAATTTTAAAAGCAACACGTAATGTTCGTATTTTGAATTCTGAGCTAAGTAATTTCCAAAGCGTTAATGACTAAAATATATTTCAATAATGAACGATAATTATATTTCACAACGTTCCAGAACTTTTAAAATGGAAGCGAACATAAGATTGGAACTTAATAAATTTATCGATTATCAAACTTTTCTTTTCACTGCTGAACTGAACTCATAAACAACACCATTGTAAAATTTGGCAAACAATTTCTTAAAAAACATACGATTTAAATTTGAAAATCGAAGGAGAAGAATTCGAATATGCCATAGGTTTCCAGTCATAATAAAACTCACTCATACTCGTTCATAGTAAAGTAACAGTTGTAAACGAACTTCACTTCGAAATAACGCCGGCACACGGGATGGGGAGTGGAGGCGACATCGCGGGACGCGGCCTTCCCCACGAAGGGCTGTGAAGCACTGAGCGCTTAACAAGCGAGCTTGAGACACCCACCTATTTGGGTAGGTACATACACCCTGCAGTGTTTCGAGATGCTTAATACCTCAATAAGTTTTAATACAAAAGGAAAACTTAAGTTTTCAATTGTGCGTGGTTTTTGCGATCTTCTTTTGTTCTATTTTTATTTCGCCGCTAAATTTTTGGACTGATTGTACAAGTACATACATAGGGCGCGCTATAAGTTTCCGGAACTGGCCACTTACATAAACAATATTTAAAAAGTAATGACAACATATGAAAATGGAACTCTTTGGCAGTAGAATACAGTTTGTTTCATCTGACTGTCACTTGTTTTTACATTGTGGCGTTATTTTAGAAATTGGTTGTCACCATAGATTTAACTTGTGAAAATTTTTGTAGTATGATTTTCTATACTTAAAGTGTAATCTAACTGGTCAGCGGAGCTTCCCCCGGTTTCAAAATGCTTTTGGCGATGAAGCTCCATGCAAGACTTATAGATTTATAGCTGGTTTACAAAATTCAAACGCGGTCGTGTGAATCTCAGTGACGAATTTTGTGATAGTCGCCCGTCCACTGCTGTGAACAACAAAAACATCGATGCTGTGCGCCGTATGATCAAAACAGACAGGCATGTGACATACCATGAGATTCGGGCATTTTTAGGCATAGGCATGTGTCAAATAAAATCAATAAATACTGTGCAAACATTTGGGTTACAAAAAGCTGTGCTCTCGGTGGATCTCACACAATTTGACTGAGGCTCAAAAAACGGATCGCGTCACTTGGTGCAATGCCATGCTTACCAGATTCAACGAAGGGGCGTCAGATTTGGCGTGAGCCATAGTAACAGGTGACTAAACATGGATTTATAGTTACGATCCCAAAACAAAGCAGCAATCGAGCGTATGGGTCTTTCGAGATGAGCCGAAACCAACCAAAGTGGCGCCCGTGTAAAGTGCCTCTAAGCGGATGATTGCTTATTTTTTTAAATAAAACTGAACACGTAGCTACTGTGGCTTTGGAGAATCGTTGTACCGTGAATAGTAATTGGGACACGACCATTTGTTTACCGGAAGCTATTGACAAACTCCACTACGAGAATACCAGTTCTCACATGGCCAGACAGACAAATGAATTTTTGAAGGTGAACAACGTTGACCTTATGAGCCATCCCGCGTACAGTTCCGACCTGGCAGCTTTTATTTATTTCCGAAAATTAAAAAAAGTTAAGCGGTCAACGATTTCATCACCTGAAGAGGCTATCGAAGAGTATGAAAAATATGTTTCAGAGATTCTCACGGAGGAGTGGCATAAATGTTTTCAAAATTGATTCATTCGTATGAAAAAGTGCATTAACGCTAACGGAGAATATTTTGACAAACAATAAAATTCATTTCTGACCATTTATAGTATTTTTTCTTATTCATTCCGGAACCGGAAACTTATAGTGCGCCTCACGTAGAAGAAAAAGTCAGAAATTAAAATCCGAATATCAAAATTTAATTGTCTTTTTTTGCTCAATATAAACCGGGTTTTTTGTTTTTAAACAAACCAACGTTTGGGCTCTTTACAGGTTCCACTGTCACAGCTGATGGTGTATTGAAAAAAAAAACGATGAAAAAATAGTTTATTTTGTGCAAGGACTTATATCTGTAAATTTATGTTGCATTGATTGTGATTTTATGGAAGTGCTAGAAAAGGACGTATGGTACAAAATTGTTCTAGATTTTTCTAGATAGAATACATTTTTTTCAAACCATGCTACTAATTCCTCCATAGTTTTCCAAAGATCAGCTTCAATAGTACGCAACTCATCATTATTCATCTCAAGTTCTGGACGTACTCGAGGTTCATTTGCCAAGTTAAAATGTCCACTGCGGAATCGAGTAAACCAAAAACGTACCGTGCGTTCATTACTTATATGCACTCCATTTACTAGCCACGTGAACAGAGTGCATGTATATTTCAAATCGTTTGCCCGACATTAGTGTCAAGTTGCAACTCGAATATAAAAATTACATAAATTTTAGCAAAAACATAAGAATAGCGCAAACTTTTTAATGATAAATGCCCATATTCCACAAAGTAGGGACCAGCTAAAAAACAATTGACGACCATCAATCGCGGATACAGGGTTTCATTTGTATTTCAATTATAGTTTCTAATTATACTGGATTTATATTTTTTAACTAGGGAAAGTTGATTTCAGCAACATTTTTTTAAGGTTATGTCATTATGTTACTTTGTAGTACAGACTTATATATCATTCTAAGTTAAGTATGATAAGGTACTTCACATTGTAAGTAATGCTTAGAGATTCACTACGACGTCTGAATGACATAAAAATGGTACAAAAATATACGATTTAAAAAAAATGCTTTAAAACACTTAATGCTTTGTAACAAAGCACAAATCTAATAGAAATACGTATTAATAATTATTTGCTAGTTTTGTTGAAAACTACGCCGTTAGTATCTACTCATTTTGAATAATAACTATTTTTGTCGAACATCCTAATAAAAACAACAGAGGCGCCGTTTTTTATGAAAATTCAGTGCGCATTTGACTTCCATCTCACCTGGTGGAAAGTGACGATGCGATCGACGATGTAGGAAACAAGTCGGCAGGCAGGGAATTCCACCCCATAGCCGTTCGCCATTAAATGTGAAAGCAAAACACATAGGGGTGGAATCCCAGCCTACGCCTAGTCCCACAATGATGGAAAGGGGAAGGCGGAATGAAATTATGCAATTCCATCACACGCTCTCCGTGATATATCCTGTAGAATACTGATAAGCAGGCAACTTTACGGCGGTGTTCAAGGTTCTGCAGCTTTGTCTCTAGTAATTCCGAGTCACCTATAAGTCTCTTGACACGTTTGTCGATTGAGTCCAAGGTGGCCAGTTGGTGGCCTTTTCACGTATGGAATAAACACGTGTCATCATAGTATTTAAGAATAATGGTACGGTACGAAATGTGGTTTATTGTCGTTGTACGTTTCCCTTTCAGCTTTTTTTATGGTATCAATGATGGACCCAACAAGTCGTGCACCTGGTGATAAGCGACACGCCTGTCCATGGTCACTTAGAGCTTTTAACCGCAAAGATCTGAAGGAACGAGCCTGTAACTTCACCAGCACCCCTTCTAATGCTCACATTACTGCTTGGTACCAGAAATCGGTAGCGTGGCAATACTTCACTGGACGAACTCTTTCAAAAGTAGCTTTACTATGAAAAAGTTACAGTTAATTGATAACACGAAGACTAGCTAACTGTAATAAATGGTTAGGTGAATACTACAAACACTAATTTCCAGTTAAAAAGAGCTAAAATACTAACAATTTCAAGTTAAGAAGTTAATAACACAGTTAATTGTTGTTGACGTCATTTAATAAACAAACACTACTAAAATGTCATTGACTGTTTTAAGACTTACCGATCTCTCTTCTACGTACACTTTTGAGCGTTTGTTCAATCCATATTGCTTCTTCCGTCGGAACATTTTATGGATAAAATATAAGTACACACTTCATAGTTCTCCTATAGTCTCTTAAATCCAGTGTCGTGCTCAACTGGGTCTTCAGTGAAATGAAATTTCCGATATTCGCCCACTGCAGCCGATGGCAGTGCCGATCCGCTTCGCTTGGAAACGGATTTTGAATTCATACGGCGCTCAATCGACCAGACACCTACCCACAAAAGGAAGTTTTCATTTCTCTCTCAATAACATCGAACGCTGAAAAATTGGCGCTATTTTTTGTTATTTCCTTTATGAACATTGTGTTGCCGAAAATAACTCTACAAATCATTTCAATGTTTTTTCGTTTTATTTGTTTATTTTTAACAATTACCTTTCGCTCGTTTGGGCGTATAGCGTTGGCGAAAAAATGAATTTTGACAGAAAAAAGTGACTAAACAAAATAAAAGGCTTGATCAAGATTTCAAACAAAATATAAACGAACATTCTGATAATGTTATGAAAAGAAAATTGCCTATTGGTCAGCCGTTATTGAAAGAACGAACCCATCGGCCCAATATAAAGGTGTCCCACTTTGTACAAGTTTTGAATGAAAGAGTAGCGACCGAGAACCCACACGTGATCGTAAATCAGATACCTCACGCCATTCACCGTTTATTTACAACCATAACCTTAGGCACAGAAGGCTGAAAGTCGCCTAATTTACTTAACACATTGTATTTTGTATCCTTCTTGTGGCCAAGAATGTGGCTATTGAGAAAAGGGTGCTCACAGATAAGGGCTTTATCGATGCATAAAGTACGTTATTATGAAGTTTGTCGGCCGCCTTTCAGTTGCGACGAGCAAAAAGAATAATGCAGGCTTTATTCGGCGCGGTATTTATGGCATGTCTTTATTTGCACCTGTCATAAATTTGACCTTCTCGAGAAATCGATATTTGATATAAAGAATCGCGTGGTGGTTGGTGTCAGCGACCTCCTTGCTAGAAGTTTTATATTTGCGTGATTGAATTTCATGTCTTCGTGTATCCATTGGCGAGTTACGGGAAACGTTGTTAATTACCTGGAAAGACAAGTAAAAGTAATTTAGGCAGGTTAAAAGGTGAAACAAATTAAAAATCATGCTATAAAGTGAGACGAATTCCTTCAGGTTCGAGACATTAAATATAATTAAATTTCCCAAGAGTGAGATTGGCAAAGATAAACGGGGAATTATACCGTTGAAGGTCTTTGAAGGCACCGCACGGTAAGTACATCCATTCGCCAAGTCTCATTTGGGTTCGAATGGAAGTGGGATGGTTCTATTATAGTTCTGTATTAGCCTAATTTGACTGCCCACTTACTTGAGCCTTAAATCTTTTATACACGATTGTTAGATAATCGAAAATGAGTTAAGTGCCTCGGGATATAATTTGGTGTTTTAATAATAAATCACGCAGTAAATTCGCAATTAGTAAAATGTCATATAAAAGTCTAGCGATCATAGGAAATGAAACTATTTTTCCGGATTTAAATCGCGTATATTTGTTTTCAATATTTTGTTTAGTTGGTCATGTCAACAGGGACCATGGGACCTGTAAAGGGCCCGAAACGTTGGTTTGTTTGAAAAAACAAATATATGCGATTTAAATTCGGAAAAAATAGTTTCATTTCCAATCACGAAATTGTAACAATCGCGAAAAGCTAAGAACTCGATATCTAGCGATCATGTTTATAAAGTCGTAACACTGAATACATGTTTTGTTGGGCAGTTTTGAGCACAGCTATTTCACCCATGATTACATTACGACAAAAAAGGGTGCAATAAATTTGTAATCAGCCCATTCAAACGTCTCTCTGCTGGGCACGTGTCTCTCTCAGGCGAGGATTTGAGCCGTGGTCCGCCACGCTGGTCCAATGCTGCTTGGGAACTTCACACGTTTTCCGATGGTTGTGAACCCTTTGACTTGCAGGATTCATCACGATGTTTTCCTTTATCGAAAAGCTCATGATAAATTTCAAATTAAATTTCGCACATAAATTCAAAAACTCGTGTTTGTGAGACTCTTTCTTTAGGAAGTGAACCCATTAGCTGTTTAGTAGATTCAGCTTTATATCTTACTCACTTAGAATTATGAGTCGAGTTACGTCACACCTTTTAGGCAAAATTATTGGAAATTTCCTATTGAACGGTAGATTAGAATTTTGTAATCTACCGCCTACTCTAAGAATGTTTTTATCATCGACAAAAGGGTGTAACATTTTTAGATGACAACTAGAATTTGTTTTATAGTCAACACCCCTTTTTATGCAATCTATTTCCTTTGAGAAATAATGTAAGGCAAGAGTGAATAGGCATTATTTAGGTGTGCATGCTACATCGTCGACCTCATCGTCACTTTCCATCAGGTAAAATAGAAGTCAAATGCAAACTTGCACACTTATTTTTATATTAAAAAAAAAACTTAGGGTTGGAGCCTGAATTCGAACCCACGACCCCAGCTTGAGAGACGGTAGGTCAACCCATTAGGCTACCATGACTTAAATTTATGCTAGTGGTGGTAAACATTTCAGAGCCGATACAACTGGTACAATTGTTATCATTCAGCATTTAAGAGACAATTGTTTATGAATAAGTTTTATATAAAAAAACCGACCTCAAAAGTTCGTGGAATTACGAGTACATCTATTTGCCAAGTTCGAAAATCCGTTATCGGAAAGGGCGCGAAACTGGATTCATCCCCTAATTTGCCACCTTTGGAGGTGAAATGTTTTCTTCAAATTTAATTGGAACTAATACTGAGGTACCTTCTTTCCAATAAAAAAAAAAGAATCATCAAAATCGGTTCACAAACCACACCGGAGTTCAAAAAAATACAATCGAATTGAGAATCTCCATTTTTGAAGTCGGTTAGTAAAACTCAGAAAGATTACACTTATTACGATGGTTAACACGTACAAGAATAACAATAAATATCTTGATCTAGCACAAGATCACAAACGTGTGGAATATGGCCTAAATTGAAATAATGCAATGGCATTTGCTTTTGTTTGCGGGTAAAACAATGGTTTTACCCGCAAACGATCAATCTGCTTCCAGCCAACCTTGTTAACAACTTGAGGTGGTTGGATTTCTGTGACGTGTAGCTTCCAGTACATGTTTGTCCGCTGGTTCCGACTGTGCTATTGCCGATTAACACAGTCTCTTCCGTTTTCAAAATTCAAAATTATCTTTAGTTTTATTTATTTATTTTATTACTTAGTTCGCATTTTTGCTTGCGGCCTAAGCACAGGCTTGTGTCGCAGAGACTGTTTTACATTTAATAATGTAATGTAATGGTACATGATTCGGCACATGGTTTGTATGTTGAGAAAAAACATTGTTTCAATTTATTGAGTTTAGTTTTGTTGTAATCGAATTAGAGAAAATAAACTCGGTCAATAACATAAAAAAAAATTCAATTAAATTAATAAATTGAAATTAAAAAAAATATAATAATAATGTGTGTGTGTGTGTGTGTGTTTGTGAGTGTGTGAGTGTGCGCACGCGCGCGTGAGTGTGTATGTGTGTGTGAGTGTATGTTCGCGCGTGCTTATGTTACACCAAAGTTATAATAATGTCGCAGTCGCAAATAATCATCAATTATCTAGTATCAAACTAGGGAATTCCTAGTACCAAGAGTAGAAATTAAATCCAGGTCACCCAAAATTACTCAGACAAATGCCAATTTCTAAAAGTTTGTTTCTTAACCATTTTATGGACAGTGTTGTACAGTAGTAGTCAAACCTAGTACCTCCTCAAAATCTTCTAATACAAAGTAATCACCTACTGTTATTTCCCACGAAGAGCCATAAAACCTATATCATACTAAAAGAGTTAAAGACGTGATTTCTAATGTCAGTCACTAGATCCGACGATAACGTACTAATATCTTAAAGTTACAAGATAATACAAGGCAGTAAGGTGTCCCTTCACATAAGGTCTTCCATGACCCTTGTAATGTCTCAAACTACTCATATAAAGGGTCATTCTAGCAAAGTACTTGGCTACTTAGGCAATCGTTTAATTTAAGCTGCCGTGTTCTGAAACTACTTATTCAGCGGGTTTAAGATTTCATTTTGTACTTCAACAAGTTATTGGGCTAATATAAAAAGAGTCTTACAATTTGTTTTCCTTTTTTCAGAGGTTAATTAAACGTATTCCACGTAATAAAAGTATTCCACCCAACCTGTTTTAGTCCAATTCACATAGCATGAGTCCTGTGACATTTCAAATTTTTACGTTCCACGCATACTGTTCCTAAGTAATTTCTCAACTAGGCTACAAAAAGAAATAGTAAATTTGTCATAATGTACGAAAACCAAACAATATTTTGCACCGCTCATGGATCAATGGCATAAATGGAGCTACATCAAAAACGCTTATTGCTCCATTAGATAAAGAAAAATATAACCCTTATCCTCTCCAATTCATGTAACTCTATCGACTAATATTATAGATAGAGTTACAAGAATTGGCGAGGATATGGGTTATATTTTTCTGTATCTAAGGGCAAGTTCTAACTATGTCGTCACGTTTAATTAGCGTTGGTCGACTGTTGTGTCTAGCCTGGTTCCCATATCACGACTATCTGTCGTGGACGATTTTTTATCGTTGAACGACTGTCGTGACTAGCTGTTCCCATTAGATCGTGACGACAATTTATCGCTTCACGACAGCCTCCTTCCCCATCTCTGGCTACGACCCAACGCTACTGCAAAGCGAGCAGAGGGCGCGGGGTGCAAGAGGGGAGGGCAGGGAGCAGAATACGTGCTGACAGCGATAAATAAAACATGACGACAATAGGAGCTGCGACCATCTGTCGTCACGTTTTTATCGTCAGACGACTGTCGTTCTAACTGTTCCCACTGTGACGACAGTTTGTCGTTGTAACGATAAAATTATCTTGAACAACAGTTAATCGTGTCGTGCTATATGTGAACAACTTCATTTAAATATACAAGCCACGACACTGTAAACTGCACGACAATCTGTTGTCACGACATAGTGGGAACGCGCCCTAATGGAGTAATAAGCGTTTTTGACTTAACTCACTTATGCTATTCTTCCATGAGAGGTGGGATTTGTTGCAGTTGTAATTTTGAATAAAAATTACAGTATATTACGTAAAAGTAAAATGAAATGATAAAGATTAAAATAAATTACCCCAAGAGCGTAAACAGAAATATTTATCTGTAGAGATTTATACCATAAAACCGATAAATCGAATCGGCTATCGCGCATCTCGCGTCAATACGAGTGCATACAATTTGTATGCGGGTCGTTTTCATTTGTTTTGAGCATTGCGTGATGTTTTTGGAGTAATTCTTCAAATTTCGATTCGTTGCCGTTGATTTCATGCTTTTGTTAACTTATAGTTTGGTTGTTGTTGATTTTTTAAATAGTTGTGTAGTTTTTTGGTGCCCTAATAACATAATAATTGAATCCTTATCCTTATCTTGTTTATTATTTGTGCTTAAATAATTTTCGATAACCTATCACTAAGTCGAAAATTTTTTTGTCCGAAATAACGTTTGTTCGAATTTTCATTACATCAAAAACCGTTATAATTATAACGAAACAGTTGTTCTTTCAGGATATATGGAATGTTTATCGCTAAGACACGATTAGGTTCGGTTAAGTTAGGTTTAAAAGATAAAACATTTTCCTCTCAAAATAACTTTCGAGTTTATGAAATTTCGACCAAACGTTATTTCCGGAAAATGTCATTTCGGACTACTGATAGGTAAGCATAATTTTCTGTAAATCGATTCTTTCTTCGTTACAAATTATCTCGATAAGATATTTAAATCGATATTTTTTTATTATTTTACATTAACTACATCCCTTGAAACTTTAAATTCAAATGTCACCGGAATCATGATACGTAAATGAACTGTAGAATTTTCCTCGCAGTCTACAAAAACTGCTATGCAATACACAGTGAGTTACTGCTCGTTATCTTCTAGAATTAATGATACCCCTCTGTCAGTTATTTTCAGTGTCAGTTAGTTACAGTGTCACTCAAAGCTTTAAATTGCAAAGATTTGATACGCGCTGCCCTGCGCCCGTCACCCTAAGACGTAAAGTTGACAAGTCCCACGTGCCTGTAGTTTTACAAGCACCCTTATCCGTGCTCACATTACAACTTGGTGGCAGAAATACGATCTCTTTCACAAGGGGCTATACTGCTGCTAAAGCTGTCGAGTACCCGTCTACGATAGCATTTCCTAAACCTTCGAAGCCACGACCTCCTCGAGGATCAAGCATATTTGTCGCAGACCCCCTTAGTATAATAAATCTCAACAAGTGCCAGTATTATACGCGCACCGTAGACTCCGTACCTTATGTGACACGCAATTACTTTTACTTTAGATTTTTTGTCGTAAAAAGAAATCGGTTCCAGAAAAGGATCCAGTCAAGATAGAAAACTAAAGGTTTCGGACAAATTTGCTGAAATTTTGTTGTAAGACAGATGTTATATGACTACTGATTACAAGTTTGTGTGAATGTAACAGCGATTATTGATAGTTCTGGAAGTTATCAAAGTTAAACTTAATAAAAAGAGCTCGATTATAATCTTGATGTAAGCCAGTAGACCACTCAGGGGTCACGTTTTAGAAGTCACGCTTCACTTTCAAGTCAACTTTAGTTTCAAATGTGTTGAAATATCAGAGTTCTTCTTATGTATACTATAAGCAAAACCCGTCCTCCGTCACCGGACGATCCGAAAGGTCACTGTAAATAACACGCGCACCTCCAAGCAGCAGGTCTTTTTCTATCGGCGCGCCGAAGCTTTGTGGTTATAAAACTGTGAGGTTTCAGTTAAGTTTGTATGATTAGTGTGAGTACGCCATCGTTGTAATTAAAATTGCAGGTAAAAAGATAAAATTACACTCAGTTACCATACTTTGTTTTGTTTTCGTTATTTTTCACTCGTGGTTTTATGAAAATGCAATATTAAGTAATTGAACTCGAATTATCTTGTTAGTTTAAAAAATAATGTAATTTATTTTATGCTGCAAATATAATATGTTATTCAATGTTGATGGATAGTGAATATTATTCAACGAAACGATGTTATTTCGGTTCTTATGCTTATGTTTACTTTTCAGTTTTTAATTCTCAAGCTGTTTATATTTAATAAGATTGTTTACAAAAATAAGAGGAACAATTATGACTTCTGTTATCTTATTCAACAAACGAGTAGGTACGTGGACTGGTGGTAATTATTGTACGCACTTTGTACTCCAAGCGAGCTGCACACGCCCTGTTAGCCCGGATGAATTTACGCTATGATCCGCATCCGTATCCGAATTGAGTTCTGAATTGTATACTACATAATAATATATGCGTGAGATTTAGCCGGACGGATTTAGACTTATTCATTTAAATCCAACAAATCGTGTGTGATCTGCATTAAAGATAAAATAAGACTTGCGTATAACGCTTGGTAACAATACACTTTAAAATCTATTAGGAGATAAGAAGCCGGTAATGCAGGATTTCTTGACCATGGACTCCTGAGGGGTCCCTCTAATGAACGACGGGGTCCATGGTGAGCCGACCTAACATAATGCATTAATATATTTTTTTTTGTAGCAGTAGTGCTCCTTGTGAAACAGTTCGTCCAGGGAGGTACTGCCCCTTACCTATTTCTGCCGCCAAGCAGTATGTAACTATAATATTATATTAAAATTTTTTTTAAATTAATCAACAATCTCATAACTCATTCGGCACATAACACGAATAAGCCTCAATCTACGCTCACCAGCCCAGCTATGCAGCAGATGCTGAATTAAGCTGCATTCCTGGCAGCTCGCCACGTAATGTTACCTACTTGAATATCTAAGCATTGCTATGTTACTTGTTAGCGTTAAAACAAGCTATGAATTTCAAGTGTTTGGTGGGATTCGAAAATCAAAGCTCTCAATTACACAATATAGTGTACAATGTAGTATTTCACAGCACGTTATTCAGGCCCATTGTTATGCTAATTACTTTCCTAATTCAGAACAAACCGATGGCACCTGTACACAAAAATATTGTAAAAATAATAATAATAATAAGCACTAGTGGTGTGTGATAAAAAGGTCTGTAGCTCAGCATAATGGAGGAGTGTTTCAAAACGCCGCTGATATTCTGCTACAGCCTGGCATGTTCATAAAAGAAGAAGAACTAACACACACTATCATTCTTATAGACCTTTCTTTTACCCAATCAGTATAAGAATTCACAACCAAACCACTAAAATGGAACGAAGTATGGGAACAGCTTATCTATTCTCTGTTTGCTTAGATAGCTGTCTTTATTTTTAACCCCTGATGCAAAACAGTAAAAGCAATCAAGCTTGCAAAGTGTTTATTCATAAAAGCCGTTCTTTAAAGGTTTTTATTTAGGAAAAGTATAAATAAAACAAATAAAAATAAAGACATTTGTTTATCCACAAACCATAATATGAACTTATGAATAAAATCAAAAAGAAAAACAGTAATATGGATAAAAAGGATGAAGACGGAGCATTGCTGATTTTCAGTCTTTACCTGTAGCTACTCGCTTGCTGCATCAGACCAGCAAGCAGAGTTATAATAAACACAAAGCTATGTGACGGTGTGACCTCCTTGCATCGTCATCCCACCTTTTTATTTAAATTTCTTATTTTGTTCTCACACTCGTATTTAAATTCAAACTTTGAAGTCTTCCATTCTTTTGCCTCACTTTCCGATTTTGTTTCGTTCCATCGACACTCCCTGCCCGATCGTGGTAGCGAACACATCTCATCCTCTCTTTTGAACCTTTTACCAGTATATTTACACTGTTTACATTTTAAAGATAATAATATTATTGTTAAACCTGAATAAATACCTATAAAACTGGACTTTCAACTTTTGAACTACTAAACTTACTAAGTAAGATGAATGAAGGCTGCGGAGGCTACTACTACTCTCCAGGCTACATTACTACAGAACGCCACCAGCACCAACAGCCCTCTTACAGCTGTACTAAATACAAATACTGTCGTGTTGCACTATGCCTATATAAAAGGTATAAAAATGGAAAAATTGTGATTAAAAAATTTCAAAATATTATTTATTTAGTGTTTATATTTGCGCAGACACAAGTACCGTTGAGATTTGAAATTGCTACTATGTGACATAAACACAAGCTTGGCTGCAGTCTCACCTAATAAATACCTATTCAGTGACGACATGTCCATCGATGGTTTGTCTAAAAAAATACCTATTCATTTTAGCCTTCTATAGCCACAAACTATAAGGAGTTGGCAACCTTTTCTATGAAAAGATTATTGCAATTCTAATTTGATTTCGAAATTAAATGTCTTTTTTGTGAAGATACTTGGCCAACGTAACAACAGGACTTTGATACAAATTTATAATGTTTTAGATTAAAGTTAGTTACTAGTTATTATATATTTTAGTTTTAATACTTGAAAGTACAACAATGTTTTTTGAAAAGGGGATCAAAATGTGTAAATGAAACCTGAGAGCAAAGAGAAAGCATCGCAAAGAAAAGACGTAGTGAAAGTTAATTTTTTTATTATTTTTTCTTGCAAAAGCCCTAAACGTATTTTTATATAAGCTATGTAGATGGCCGCTCAAATAATAATTTCACATTTTTCAAACGAAACTTGGAATGTACAATGAACAAAATAATTTTGCAGATTCTGCGGTCCCATAAATTTCGTAAATCCACGGATATTCATTCAGTGGGATTTAAATCTGTTTGCTCTCTGGTTTCCTTCCGAAATTTGCCAATGGTTTATATTCAGCTTTGGTCAAATCTCTATTACTAACAATGTATTAACAAAGGGCAGCGATATCTTCATTATTCCAATTTTCTATTAAATTCGCAAGTATCCCATTTCCTTTCTGGTTCAGAAACTACCATACACTATTTACTTAATTAAAATTTATTGATATAATATTTTCTCGTATTTATCTAACTTAATTCATAAAGTTTCCATTTCAAATATTAACATTTGTTACAATTATAATTCGTTTATTTCCTTCAAACATATAACAAAAGTAGTAACAGAAAAATAAAATTATACCAGTACTGATTGTTTTACCGATTTGCATCAAATAAGTGTAAATGATAGCTGAAACAGAGATTATTTCAGTTTGATAAAAAATAGTTTTTTGATTAGTTGAAGAAGTGGGGATATCGGTCGTCAAGGTGTATAGAGTTAAAAGGAGATCACGTAGAAAAATAAACCATAATTCAAAAAAAGTTGTTTTTTTCTTCGGAAAGTCACGGACTTAAAAATGTAATATATCAGATGTTATCTAACAGATATATCTAAATCTAAGAACTTTGCACAAAAATAAGACGTTCCATTTTAGGAAATTATGATGTATGTAATTTTTCATAATGACAAACAAGATATTATCCTAACTATACAAATACTGACATATCAGATATAAGGGGAAGATCTAACACGGCCGGGTAATCTTGAAAAGGCTTGCTAGATCAAGGCCTTAACGACCCGCAAACATGGGACCGCGACCCCCGTCACTCTTGACTCTCGTTCCTGCACGTTAATTGATTGTAAACATCTTGTTGGGGATTTGTTGCATTCGCGTATTTTGTATTCTTGTAGGTTCAGCTTAAATGTAAAACGATGATTACTTGATTTTCGAACCCTATTAGAAGGCCGAAACCAAGTTTGTATTTTTTACCGACCGTGTTACACACAATGTTTATTTCTTATATGAATAAATATGGTTCACAACACAACAATCATGGATATCGCAAAAGGCGGGTTTTTGTTTTTTTTTTATCAACAGATGACCAGCTATTCTTCCATAGATAATACAACTTGAACTAAAATGTTGCAAAAAGCAAAGACGCATACAGCCATGATGGATTGTAAAAAATATTGCAAAATTTTATACTTTAAAAATTTACATAGAAAATTATTAAAATCAATCATAAGAAATTGTTAATTATAAGTATTTATGTAGTATGTGGCTGAATTACGATTAATTGAAAGTTAGAGGTGCAAGCCCGGATTCGAATTCACGACCCCTCTCTGCTCATGAGGCGATAAATCAATAATAATGATAATAATTCGTTTTGTGACGGTGTGACCTCCTTACACCGTCATCCCATCTTTTTGTATCGCCTCTCCAATTCGTATCGTATCGTTTTTTCTTCTTCTACTCATATTTAAATTCGAAAATTTGAATTGTTCCATTTTACCTCGCATTCTGATTTTGTTCCTTTCCATCGTCACTCTCTACCCGATCGCGGCAGAGAACACATCGTCTTCCTGTTTTTTTGAACCGTTTACCATTTTACTAAAAATCTACAGAACTCCACCTGCAGCTCTTCACTGGGACCCTGTTCGGGCGCCAACAATACATTGTACAAGAGATTAAAAATTTTGAATTTAAATATGAGTAGAAGAAGAAAAAACGATACGATACGAATGGAGAGAGGCGATACAAAAAGGTGAAATGAAGGTGTAAGGAGGTCACACCGTCACAGTTTATTTGCTTAAAACATGGTATAATAGAAAATGTTACAAGAGACAGGGTGAGTACAAACATGTGTCGCATTGTATTAAATAGCATGCATATGTCTAGTTCTATTTATAATGTCAATCAGACTACCACAACCCAATAATAAAAAAATGTCACAAACATGCAAGTTACAAATTAATTTGGTCAAGAATGGTAATCTTCAAGGTAAACTCTAACTCTAACGAGGTACATTGAGGAATTGCACCACCTTGGGAAAAGAGGATATCGTAGGCCCATAATGATAGAACTCATAAGTAAAGAATGACAACATATATATTGCAAAATTCTTGATATTTGAAAAATACGGGCTTCTACGTCTCTGAATTCTATGACGAGACTGGACGCAAAGAAAGACGAAAGCTTCAGGAACAATTACAATCAGCAAGGAATAAAGGAAAACACGCAATAATCCGCAACAATAAATTATTTATAGACGGAATAGAGCATAGCTCTGTTGCCGTAGTAGCAGATACCTCTGCCTCAATCGGTCAATCATGTAACGATTTAAACAAAATACACAATACAAATAAAAATCATACATTTCGTAGAGACTTCTGATCCAATTTTAATGTATTATTCCAAAACCTCCAAAGTTTTAACAACAAACAAGATCAAATGGAAACATTTGTAGAGAAAAATAACTTTCAAGCAATCTGTGTGTCGGAAACATGGCTGTCCCCGGTTAAGCTGGATTTAATAAACATAACTGGATACAAAATTGCATCATTATTCTGTAGAAAAGAACATGTAGGAACCTCCAGTGTCTGTATTCTTCTGCAGGAAAATTTTTAATCCATAGACAGAAGAGACATAAATGATCTATCAATTGAATACGTCGAACTAAATATAATTTTGGGCGGAAATTTTAACATATTAAATTATTCAGATTCAAAAGATTTTTTAAACCTAATGGCAGAGTACAACTTCACACAACACATAAAAAAGCGAACACGTCTTAAAAAATATATCGACCTAATATTTACCAATTATAACCAAAATGTGGTTTCCACGGTTGCCAAAGAGTTTGGGTTTTGTGATCATAAAGAAGTAACCATGAAATTAAAAATAAGTCAACCAAATAAGAACGTAATATGGAACATATATAAAAGATTCTTCAATACTAACAATATTTCAAAATTTAAAGAACAATTAAAAGAAATAAATTGGTTAGCTGTCTTCAAACCAAACAATCACATTAACGAAAATTATAAAATATTCCATGACATATTAATAGATGTTTTGAATAATTGTGTACAAAAAAATTAAATAAACCTAAAAAGTAGATAAAAAATATTCTGGTTAACTAAAGGAATTAGGAACTCTTGTTAACAAAAAGATTACTAAAAATTTTTATATCGAAATGTAACAATGTAATATGTCGAAATGTAAAATAACAATTTATATCGAAATAAAACTAAATCAATACTATAAAAAATATGAAAAACCTATGAAAAGAGCCATAGTAATATCAAAACGATCGAATTTCATTAAAAAAATTAAAAAATTTAGTAATAAAACCAAAACCAAGTGGAAGATAATAAATGAACGAACTAATAAAAAACCCATAAAAGAAAAAAATAATATTAAACTAAAAATTAATAATACCGAAATCTCAGATACGCAACATATCGTTAATATTTTCAACGACTATTTTGCTTCTATTGGCGAAAATAAAATTAAACTCACAAGCGGAACTTTTCCTTGTGGTCACCCTGTCATACAACCTACAGAAAATTCGATATTTTTAAGTAATTTCAAAATTAAAAAATAAATACTCGCATGAAATTGATGACTGACCAACAAAACAAACAACAAATAATTGACCAACTTTAATTAGGGCATATGCGGATGAACTCACCTTACCTCTAACCATATTAATGAATCAATCCTTTGAAGGAGGTGTTTTCCCAGACTTATTAAGGATTTCGCTAACAAAACCTATACATAAGAAATATAAAAAAACTGGCCTTTCAAATTATCGCCCAATTTCCCTCTTATCCACGTTTTGAAAAATTTTGGAAAAGTGCATGTACGATAGAGTGTATTCGTTCTGCGAAAAATACAACGTATTTGATGACAGCCAAAACGGATTCAGGAAAAATAAGTCAACCACTTTAGCCATTTATAAATACGTACACGAAAACTTAAATACTCTAGATAATAAGAAATATGCTGTCGGCATTATATTAGACTTGATAAAAGCTTATGATACAGTTCAACATGATATTTTACTAAACAAATTAAATGGCATTGGCGTAAGAGGCACAACACTTGAATGGTTTGCGTCATATTTGAAAAATAGAGTGCAGTTTGTGGAAATTGAACATTATGATAGAGCTAGAAAATTAATAACAAGTGTTCAATCAGATAAAAAAATAATAAACTCATCAATACCTCAAGGCAGTGTGGTTGGATGCCATTTATTCTTAATTTACTTCAATGATTTGCCAAGGCTTATAAATGTACACTGTGTCTTATTCGCAGACGACATTTCACTTTTGACAAATTGTGACAATAGTTCAAATGTATCAGAGAAAGTAACGACTATTATAAATTCAGTTGCGACATGGTTGCAAGAACGTAATTTAAAAATTAATTATTCAAAAACGAAAATAATGATCTTTAATCCCCCTCAAAAAAAGTCTTTACAATTTAATTTTAGTTACAATAGGGACCAAATTGAATCAGTCAATGAATCAACATTACTAGGATTAGATATTGATAAACATGTTAATTGGAAAAAACACGTACAAATAGTCGCTACTAAGATATCTAGATTTACATACGCTCTATAAGAAATAACAAAATCCACAGACCGCTCTACTGCTCTCTCTGTTTATTATGCGTTTGCATTTTCATGGTTGACTTACGGTATAATACTGTGGGACAATAGTACCGAAGCACCATCCCTATTTGTGTTGCAAAAAACTAATTAGAATAATAGCAAAACCTCAAAGACACAGATAGTTGCCAACCTCACTTCCAGAAGAACAAGTGACTCACGCTTCCCTAATATATATATTGAGATTTGTAAATTTGTTCGCAATAACCAGAATTTTTTTAAACGCCGCCAAGACATTCCATCAAAATTTTTATTATGTCACAAAAATAGACTAATGATTCCAATGTCAAGATTAACTCTACATTCTTCTAGCCCACATGTCACGGCGATAAAAATTTATAATCGACTACCTGATGCACTGAAAAACGAAACTAATTATAAAATATTTAAATAAAAAACTAAAAGAATTATTAATAAATAAATGCTATTATGATATTAAAGAATTTTTGAACGGAACTCTTCAACAGACAGTTTTTGCATTTGAAAACAGCTCTTACTCTCTTCCCTTCTATTTTGTTGTGCCCGAAAGGGTCCATAATGTGTGAACTTACTATTACCTAACATCTTATATACCATTGCGGAACGCAAATATAGATATTTTATTGTATTGTATTGTAAAATGTCACATCGGACTTGGACTTAGCGCACAAGCGGCATCCGAAATGGGTTTGAGTTTTTTACATTTGTAGAGTTTCGGACGTGACATGACTATGACAGGACGGGCAAGTCGTGCACCTTATGATCATACACGCCTGTCCATAACAGTTGCTTTGCCACTTAAAACTTTAAATCGCAAGAATTTGAGGGACACTGCCACTGCGCCCGTCACTCTGAGACATAAGTTGACATATCTCATGTGCCTGTGATTTCACCAGCACCCTTTACCCTTCTAAACCGGAACACAGTAATGCTGCCATTACTGCTTGGCGTCAGAAATAGGTAAAGTGGCAGTACTTCCCTGGACGAACTCTTTCACAAGGAGCTCTACTGCTACTACAATTGTAAAAACATATACATATATTCTGTATACATAGTTGAGTTTCTGTAATTGGCTTTGGTACTGCTTATAAATACTTGATAAATAAATAAAACAAAATAAATAAAACAAACCAACGTTTCAGACACTTTATCATGTGTCATGATCACAGCTGACTCAGATGCTATTAGTTATCCAACAGGGCACTTAGTTAAATAAAAATAACTGGTTGAAAATAGTAGGTTTAGTTCTCGTTATAGCATTATGCTGTAAACTTCTAAAAATAAAATATATAATTGTCGCAAAACACTCGCTTAATTCTGTTACCCATTACATTGTAGTGAATGCCATCGATACGATAAATAGAAAAATAAGTATATTTTTGACGTAAAAAGTCCTCTAAGGAGCTAGTCACTTTTCTGTACTTAAGATTTTAAAATGGACCGTTAAAAATTAGTACCAAATTTTATTATTAGAATCGTAATTTATAATAAAAATACACCCTACAATACAACGGCGAAACAAAATAGCAAAGTTATACGCAACCTTTGAAGTTTTTATGAACGTGAAAGCTGGCACTATTCCACGCAGGGTAACCACACCCCTGATGACCCACAAGTGTTGCTACACCCCATTTTTTGCTCGTGTCCATTTGTAAAAAGTTAACGAGACCATTAACGTAGATAACTTTGGACAAAAACATCGTCGCTGCACATTTAAGTTTTGTTGTTTGATATGGGCAGTTCGGAGTTTCTGACAAATAAATTGGCAGTTGAGTCAGTCATTTGTTTCGTTAAAATTATTGTGAAATTAATTTTTTTTTCAGCACGAATAGGCTACGAATAAACAAAAGTATTTACTTAGTTACAGCACGCCAAATTCGGCATCAGCCTTGTAGACCGAGTTCCGAACACGAGATCCGACGACAGACGAAAGTTCAGGACGCTGGAACTCGCTGCACAGCATGCAATGCGGTTAGCAATGGACCATGGTGGATGGTACAAACTTCGGTTTATACCCAGCAATGGGTGAAATCAGGCTTTGGATGATGATTAACTTAGGGCGATTCATTGAAAGATTTACGTTGTGATGTGTCATTTTTAACTGACTTCAAAAAAAAAGGAGGAGGGTATACTAAATGATTATCACTAGTATCAGGTTTCTTACCACGGTATGACTTCTTTTTATTTTCCCGATATTTCGGAACGGTTGCACGCTCCATGGTCACGGGTTGACTCTAAATCTATATAGGAGGGTATACGCTCGGCTGCATCTATGTTTTCAGATTTCTCCATCAATTGTGGACCAATTTTGAAAATTCTTTTTTGTTTGAAAGGGTGTACTTTCGTGGTGGTCCCACTGTCGTCAAGTCAGAATCTGATAAGGGAATCCCATGAAAATCGAAGGAAATCCTCAAACTTTATAGGCATGTCCGTATATTCATCAATTTCTCCATCAATTGTGCACCGATTTTGAAAATTATTTTTTTGTTTCAAAGGGTATATTCTTAAGGCGGTGCCTGATGTTGTTCCGGGTTCATTTCGGCTATAACAAATTACTAAATATTTTCTTCAAATTAAAGTCGACTTTTCACTTGACGCAATACATTTAATCAACAAATCACCCTCACCATGACAACCAGAAAAGAAAATACAAATTGTACAAAGGAGTCCGTAACAGTCCCATTGTAAACAAGAAGTCAGAATCTGATGAAGGATCCCATGGAAATTGAAAAAAGCTGATAAGCAAACATTTGAGGTCGGTTTTTTAGATTTAACTTCCAAGATTTATGACGTACGGGACGACGAAATATAAATACCAACATATTATTCGTTTTTTAATTCTATGATTGGACAGGTAATAAACATCATATAATAAATATAGAGTCTGTTACACTTGTCCCATCTCTTTTCTTCTAATTACCTATTTCTTCATTACGGTTCCAATTCATCTGTGTGATGCATTAGCCGTGACGTTAAAGAAATTGTAACTGTTGATATTGATAAAAATCACTGAACAAACACGACGGTATGCAGTTTTAAATTAACTACCGCTTCAAAAGTTAGCAGAACTTTTGAAGCCGTAGTTTCGTCGTAATGGAGAAAAATGTTTGAACGAAACACGTTAAAGTTGGATATTTTTTACTTCCGTCCACGCTAATTAGGCAATTTTGGATAGGAGAGTAAAAGAGAGAATAAAAAATAATTCAACATTTAATTTTTGCAACCAAGTCATGCTTGCCTCATCAAAATATAACGTTTTAAAAACAATCGTAAATAACATTCATTTATACACTACAAACATGATAGAAAAATGATTTTTTTCCTTGACTGTCAAACATAGGTTATACACCTAGCAATATACCAAACACAAACTAAATTCACAGCAAGAACTAGCATCTGTAGTAACTTTCGAGTTAAATAAAAGGGTCCCTAAATCTATTTCTATTTACAGTCGAAACCTTTAGCTGTATTATCGAGTCCTTTAAGTGTTCCCAAAAAGGCGTTCCCTCCATAATGTCTTTGATAAGGATAAAGGGTATTGCGTTAAGGCGGCCCAGATTCTTAACATTCCTCGGACATAGACGATATTTTTTATTTATGTTTATTGAGTAAAAAACTTTCTTTGCAATATTTTTCTGACAAAAATCGCTTGAGCTGTCGCTAAACATTTTAGAAACGGTAGACGACCGCGGGAAACAGAAAAGGAAAGGGGATTTTACCTGCGCGGGCGGCGCGGTGTGCCAGCCCGTTATAACTACATACTAATTGTTCACGTCTGGCTCAGAGCATCTAAATTTAATAAATTCACGCACTATAAAATATTGTCTTCCATAAAAGAGCATCCTAAGGGTATGTAAGGATAAAAACTAGGCTCGACCCGTTAACCACAGCCACGTTGAGGATCGAAAGAATTTTTCTTTGTCTGTTCGATTTTTTTTCCGTCTAGTAATTTCATATTGATATATATGTGCTTGCAATTGGTTTAAAATTTAACCTTTATTAAATTCAGACATAGATTTTAGTAGCAGCAGAGCTACTTCTGATAGAGTTTGTCCAGGGAAGTACCACGATAATATCTATTTCTGCCGCCAAGCAGTAATGTGCGTATAAAGGTGCTGGTGAAATAACAGGCACATGGGATTTGTCAATGTCTCAGGGTGACAGGCGCAGTGGCAGCGTCTCTCAGATCTTTGCGATTTAAAGCTCTTATTGGCAATGCAACTGCTATAAACAGGCGTGTTGCTGAACACTAGGTACACGACTTGATCATCTCATCACAAGATATAATAAAAAAATAAATTAAAAAAAAAATCTGTAGAAAATCTGCCTTGTGTTTTGATCGAGTTAGTACGATCCCATTAAGATTTATAGTTTAATATCTATGTGTTTTACCGTCGTCAAAGAAAGTATAATGTGTTTGTTACAAGAGAATATTTTCTTTGTGAACATTTGTATGTTACATCAATCTTATGTAATAAATGGTTTAGCTGACTTAGATGCGGTTCGCGGCAAGCGCAAAAGAATTTATCAAGACTTTTTATATAAAGTTACTATGCCAATCCGACTAAGGAGGTGTCGTTATAGATTACAAGCTACGACTGAATTTTTTTTATGTGATTTTTGTTATTATGATTGGAAATTAAACTATGTTCTCGGATCCAAATTGCATATATTTGGCAATCCAGAAGAATCCAGAGTTTCGAAATCGTTACAGGTTCCATGGTCGCTAACTAAGATAGTGAAATCAAATTAGTTCTGTTATAATAGAGTCTACATATACTACCTCCAATGACATAGGTTGATTCCGCATAGCAGTGAAAGTATTGAATCAATTGCTTTGGAAAAAATATATAACAAAACTTGAGGATATACAATGATTACTATACAGTGTGAAAATATGATTCTTATAAATTTTCACTATAGAAAAAAAAACAAACTTACCTCGAAAATTTACAAGAAAACCACTGTATTCAATAGGGTAGTTACTCAACTAAATAAAACACATATACTATACGATATGCATTTTTCGAATGGCTTTAATTTTGTTTGTAAAAAAATTAATTCTGAAATAAGGCCAGTGTCCTTGCCAGTCGACTCAACAAAATGAACTGTATTAAGTTACGAGAAAAATTTGAATTCAAGCTAAGGTATAAACACTTAAGAACTCGATTTATTATTATTATTATTTAAGAAGTTCTATTCTGTACTATCACACTCATATCCACAGGCATTCTCAAGTCTTTAGGCCAACCTACTTACCCGGAAAATATTACAAAACCCGGTATAAATATTCCTTTTTTAAACAGTCACGCTTTTAAGTATAAGAGCGCTGTGGGGCCCATTTAGAAGACAGGAATGTTAATTCCGTCATATGAGTCTTTGTAAAGATGACGGCGGGTCGTGGAATTTCACGCCTTATCCCTAATTTATACTTCCTCGTTTTACCGACGCTTGGCTTGCGCGAGATTCACTTGTAATATTAGGGATACTGATTGGAACAATTATTTTTATGCTAACCGGTAAACAGTCAGGCTGCCTGACTACCCACACCAATTACCAGGTCTCAACGTAAAAAATTCCCTGTACTATCATTACCAGAGGAACGAAATTAACACCGGAATGAATAACTTAGTTACTGTTTATCATTAAATTGTTCTGTATTAGTGAACTTAATAAACGTCAAGTATGAGGACAGTGAACACTACGCCAACTTTATTTTTGTCGGTTTCTGTTATTTTTGTAATCAGCCATATTTATTTACTAATTATGCTCCCCGAATTTTATGAAAAAAAAAATAAAAAACAAAAAAATTCGGAAAAATATACAAAAAAGAAATAAAAACAAAATGAAAACAAAACAAGTCCAGAAATAAAATTGGCTTAGTGTTCATTGGAGGTATCGATGTGCCTTTTGATCTTACCGTATATCCAACAATTATTGACACACCTAGATTTCCACAAAAAATTAGGTACGAGTAGATTGGCCCTTTTTCCTGATCCCTAATATGTATAGTTTTGCAGCCAGGATCGTGAACGAATAGCCGAATATACGGCCAAACTATTCGGGTTGATCAAAGCACACACGAAAATTTGCGCGCAAAACCGCATTATGGTAAAGACCGCGTACCCTGCTCTCTGATTTGGCCGCCACTACGCTTCGCCAATCACGTTAACACTTAACTAGTTCTCATTTAATATATTGCCTGTTTTGATCTATTAGAAAAACAACTGAATAAGGTTACATTTCCTTTGATCTTACGTAACTTAAATACACTCTAAGTTTTGAGATGTTCCACTCCCAACTTGTCTTAGTGCGTCAAGAGTGATAGATCATTATAGGTATCGTCGGAGATATTGCACATCCGCATATGTAGTATTGGTAAAAACCAAACCAAATTTCACAGAAGAGGGATTTAACGTTAGTATTTTGTTATTGCAATGGCTACGACTTTAATTTTTGCATATTAAACTTTAATTTATCTTGTCTACGAACTGACAACAATAAATTCCCGTAAATCACGGTATTTTGGTTGCCACGATATTTACGCGTATTTGATTTGGCGACTACATTACCGAAATAGAGACTCATAATCAAATGCTAGTTAGTAATTGCACTATCCCCGACGATGTTACTTTTAATTGATTTCCATATATAGGTAATCTGACGCTCCAAGCGTAAGCCCGACATGCCAAAATATATAAATAATTAACTGCTTTTGTATTTTCGGAAAAACATGCTAGTAAAAGAAATTTGAAATTGTAATATGAATAAAATAAATATAAATGAATAGACTTATGTTTACAGCCAGTAGCCATAAGCGCAAAATGCGACACAGACATGCTATCTCCACACTACCAAAATTAAAAAAAATATATTTTGCGTTTGGCGTCGCGTATTTGATATATAACTATACGAACTACTTCCTCACTTCTTAAAGCGGTTACACACAGCGAGTTTTAGCAGCGATGCAGTAACGATGCAGCAGTAGAGCTCCTTGTGAAAGACCAAGACCAAGCAGTAATGTTAACGTTACTACATTCCGGTTTAGAAGGGTAAGGGTGCTTGTGAAATTACAGGCACATGGTACTTGTCAACTTATGTCTCAGGGTGACGGGGGCAGTGGCAGTGCAAAGTGCAAAGCTCTGAGTGGCACTGCAACTGTTATGGACAGGCGTGTAGTTAATTGTCAGGAGCACGAAGTGTTCGTCCCGTCACTTGAAATTATAAAAAAAAAACAAGCGCGCGACTGCTTAGATGCAATAGCGAGTTTGTATCGCTTCAATCGCGTGTTTGCATCGAAGCAATCGCCTATAAATCGCAAGTGTATCGCACGTTTCACGAACGCGCGCTTGCGTCGCTGCTAAAAGGCACCGTGTGAAAACACTCTTAGGGTTGTTATTAGTCATTATTCGTAATATCTCCTTTCCCGTTAATCCTACATAAACCACAACCAAGACCTTGACGGACTCTCATGAATACCTAATCAACTTTACCAATACTGTAATACGGATATAGATCGTTAAATTGTTAAATATAAAGTCAACCCGTGACCATGGAGCGTGCAACCGTTCCGAAATATCGGGAAAATAAAAAGAAGTCATACCGTGATAAGAAACCTGATATTAGTGATAATCAATTAGAAAAAGCCTCGATTAAGTTAATGTCCAGGAACTGTCCGGCTTCTGTATACTTACTGAGATATTAAAATACGATTCCTTGGTATACAATGTCCGGATATTGTGAAGAAGGATTTATATTGTAAGCTTTTATGATAACAAAATTTTTATTCGACAACTTCTTGAAAGCCTCGGATTACTTCTTTGCTTTTACTTATAGATCTATTACTTTGTATTATAATCTCGTGCATAGTTTCAGGTCATAATAAGACTGTTTATTATTTTTTTATGACAAAGTAGTAAAGGTCAAGAGTATACAACCAGTATACAGGATGTCACATGGAGGTGACTATGCGAGGGGGGTGGCTGTACGACACGGAGGGAAAGTTCTTTAAACATGGAAGACAGGATATTTTGCTTCATGAAGATATTACTTTATTTTTAAAAGTAAGTAATAAGACTTTAAAAAGTATACCAAATGTGAAAAAGAATCTGTTTTTTCAACCGACTTCAAACAAAGGAGGAGGTTCTCAATTCGACTGTACGTTTTTTTATATGTAAGTATGTTACGCGATAACTCCGGTATTTGTGAACCGATTTTCATGATTCTATTTTTGTTGGAAAGAGGGTACCTCCATAGAGGTCCCATTTAGGTTTGAAGAAAATCATCCACCTCTAAGGGTGGCTGTTCACGCATGA
>NW_020654972.1:5500967-5575660 GCF_003589595.1 Hyposmocoma kahamanoa | reverse complement strand
TAAAATGTGTTAAATGTGTTTAAGTGATTATGACAATGATGAACACATCATTGATGGATGGTGCAAGGTTCAAGTCCTGTCAGATCGATAGAATTTCTCTTTATGTTCGATATAAATGAATATAATGGTGGTGAAAAATCATAATATTCATTACAACCAATATTAATTACAATATTATTTTTGTTTCACGGAATATCTGTCGAGGCTTCGGCTGCATGAAGTTGATTACGACTTCACACGTTAACTGCAAATCTGCAGTCAACTGTTAGCATGCCAACCTATTTGCATTTCGATAACTTTCGAGCACCTAGTTGTTTTTGCTAGTGAACATGTCAATTACGCTAATTTTGCTTAACAATAAAATTGATAGATACCAAATAAAATTAAAAAAACCGATTAGAGGGGATTGTACACCTCGTTTCGCTGATCATAGATATGTTAATAACTCAATTTCGCTAAAATGTCGATTGCGTAAGTTATATATATAAAATAAACATCGCATTGTGCTCATTCACTACCAAAACCAAGCTGAGAAGCTGTATTTCACAACCTAATATAATTTCGTTGTTTTCACGGCATTTAAACTAAATTACGGAAAACGTTATTGAAACAGCTTACCTCCACTCCGCGTCGGTAGATAACAGGTCTAACGTATGTTAATAGAGGTACAGTAAACTTTAGAATATCATCATACGATAACCGCAGTATAAAGTAACAGTAAGCTATTATCCGGTCCTTACCTGTGTTATCTTCTTCACATTGCATGTGGTAATTAAATTGAATCCTTAATAAATTACTTCGTCTATTGTTTTAATTTGGCATTGTTTTATCCTTTAATTTTGAACGAGAATGTTTTGTTTCAAGTCCTATTTATGTTTAGGTTTCAAGTTTCGCAGTTTCGAAATAATGGCATGCTAAAGACCATAGTCCAATCTACTGGGTTAATACCAGGAGTTCATGAGTATCTAGAAGTGTTAGGATAGGAGCCTGTAGAAACGTGGTATTAGCGCAATTTACTGAGTTACACTACATTACATTTTTTTTACTTTTTCCACTAGTCATTGGTAGTTAGTAGTACAAGATATTATATAATTACTGCTACTGCGCCCGCCATCCTGAGACATAAAAAAGGCTTTTTAGAATAGTGGCCAAACTCGAAAGCATCTATTGTTATGGTTTAAAAAAACTGAGACGTGTCTGCCGCGTAAGATTGAAATATCGTAGACCATCCCAACTTTGCCATGTGATATATGATTTTGCCATATTTTAACCAATGAAAGCTCAATGCCCTTATTCACAATAAAATTTAGCATTTTCTGAAAAAAACTCGTGGAGTGACGACCTGCGAAAGGTTGCTGACTGGAAACGGATGCGACAAGCTGTCGAAGCGGTCGAAATGGCGCACATTGAGGGAGGACTATGTCCAGCAGTGGACTGCGATAGGCTGATGATGATGATAAAAACTCAGCAATATACCAAAAAGGAACTATTTTGGCTTGGATCACTATTCTTGAAAAGCAGTGATAACTTGACAAGTCCCGTGCGCCTGTAATTTACGGGTATAGATGGGACAAGTTAGTACCATTTATACCATTCATGTTATAATGCAATGGTATAACTGATCGTTAGGGGTAATTTCACCAGCACTCTTACATTTCAAAATCGAAATGCAGTATTGCTGACTGACATTTCTGCTTGACGGCAGAAATAGGTAGGCAGTAATTCTCTGGACGGACTCTTTCACGGGCTCTACTGCTAATGTTTGGAATTTGATTTTGTACCTACTACCAAACAGGTAATATCTTTATAAAAATATTGTTGATGACAAATGTGAAAAGTAATTTTATAAAGAGGTCCGAACTAAAAACAATTACAATTTTGTATTTCAGTAGAAGCCACAAAACACAAGATTCAACTAAAAACTGCAAAGGAAATTTATTTGCGGATGAACTCATTCTTTACCATCAAATGGTTAAGTCGGGCTTAGTTCTTTATGTGGATTTACTGCAAATCCCGACTTCTACATGTGTGCATATAGCAAAATAAATAAGTGCACATGTGGTTAGTTATTCACATGAAGACATTTATGTACGAATTAGGTGGAATGTTAATACAAATAGTTTATACATACTTTTAATGTAGAGGATGATGAAGTTTTTTTTCAATTGGAAAATATATTTAGCTGTCATATTATGATGTATGTGTAAGTTGTTAAAAATTCAAATTTGTTTTGAAAATAAATGTAATAACCCATAACTTTCATTACGATACATAACAATTTTGTTTTGTAGATAAAGTATTCAAATATTACAACTAATAAAATAGGCTCTGGAAGTGTTCATAATATTTAAATTTTTCTTAACAAAAATATCAGGCGCGGCACTATTGTGTGAAGCCAAAGCAATTTAATACAAGAACACCGTTTTGGTCAGATGGTAAATATTCTCATTTGGTTTTTTTTGCAATATATAAAACATGTATGACTAACTCACATTGAATATTAAATATTATTAAAATATTATATGTAACCTTTTTAACAGCAGTTCGCATACAATCTACTTGCAGCAACATATTTTTCCTTGAGAACAGCTCAAAGACTCTTGATTGCGATGTAATTACAAAACACTGATGGTGACTTTCATTGTTTTGGTTTGACACAATTGAGCAGTGAATTGTGCATGGAATCATTCAAATGCTGATGATTGTATTATAATGGGCTTTATTCAGTATATTGGTAGGTCCATTATCTATCAAAGCGCAGTGAAGGAGAGCTGTGTTTATGCAATCAATGGTATTTCGCTATTCTGACACTAAGCGAGATGGAACAATGACAACAGTGTCCGTAGCTCAATAGGAGAGCGGTAGCTTCTAAGTCACGTACATCTGTGAATGCTTAATAGCAATACCTCTCACTAACAGTGAAGCGGAACATCGTCGTGACGAAACCTACATATCGAAGAAAGTTCACAATCCTTGTGAAAACGTGTGAAATCTCCAAACAAAGCTGGGCCAACGTGGTAATGACCCAAATTCTCTACTCTATAAGTACATTATTCGGTTCATGGTAATTTTGACACGCTCGAAGAATAGTTCTTTCAGAAGCAGAAGAGCTCTTTGTGAAAGAGTTCGTCCAGGAAATACTGCCACTTTACTTATTTCTGCCGCCAAAACCGTAATGTAATCGTTACTGTATTTCGGTTTTGAAGGGTAAGGATGCTGGTGATATTACAGGCACTTGGGTCTTCTCAACTTATAAATAAATAACGCACACACTCATAGCCATGCATTAGGAAAACCCTGTATCACAGATGCCATGGACACAAACATAGACCACAAATTACACCCAAACTCTTGCAAATATTTCTCCCAGTCTGGGAATCGAGCTGGGACCTGGGACAAGCATGGTAATCGTTCGGTCACAGAGGCATTTTATACATTATATTAATTTTTTTATTTTTTTTATTTAAATATTATATTTACATTGTATCTCTCGGTGATGGGCGCAGTATCAGTGTTCGTCAAATCTTTGCGATTTAAAGCTCTGAGCAGTACTGGAACTGTTGTGGACAGGCGTGTCGCATACCACCAGGCGCACGACTTGTTCGTCCATTTACTTGGAATCATAAAAAAAAGAGATAGCCGATGAGGTCAAAGAATTCTCGAGTGGCGACCGCGTACCGGAAGACTTAGCGTGAGAAAACCACCCACAAGATGGACCGATGACCTGTTGAAGGTTGCGTAAATCAATAAAAAAGCAGTCGGCGTTTTTTAGCTGAAATAATGGTGGTGATAACGATGAAGCGGCATGGAGATGTCAAATATTACGAAATACTGTGGGTCTATGAAACAGTAAATCTCCGGTAGATAATTGGTAGTGATATCTGTGACAGACTGTACCAGTTTCTTTGGGAAATAATACATCACACTTAACTAAAGATTACTGAAATCCTGAATAAGAAGACGAAGCAGTAGAGCTCCTTGTGAAAGAGTTCGTCCAGGGAAGTACTGTCACCTTACCTATTTCTGCCGCCAAGCAGTAATGTTAGCATTACTATGTTCCGGTTTGGAAGGGTAAGGGCGCTGGTCAAATTACAGGCCCATGGGATTCGTCAACTTACGTCTCAGGTCCCTCAGGTCTTTGTGATATAAAGATCTGAGTGGCATATCAACTGTTATGGAGAGACGTGTCGCAAAATAAAAAATGTCGTTTATATGACGTCTTGTGGATGTCGCCTGCGTTACTTTGTGTGAATTACAACCAAAGATTTCCGAAAAAAAAATGTTGAGATGTTATAATATTCTATCCCCTAAACACTCCTACAAACACTAAAATGGGTTATTATTTGTACTACATATTTTACGATTTTCTCAGAAAATCCAATCTGAAAGTCACTACGTGTTTTAATAAGAATAACAAATAATAACGCACACACACTCAACGTAGCTCAACGTAGCGGATGCCATAGACACGTACATAGAGCCAACCACAAATTACACCCAAACTCACGAGAGAAATAAGTGTAAGCCATACAAATATTTCTCGCGCCCGGGAATCGAACCTGAGACCTCTGCGTGGCAGTCCGCCCGTTCGACCTGGTAACCGTTCGGCCACAGAGGCGATTAAGAATAAGAAAACTTTATTGCGTTCGCCAAGACACACATGTAGGTGTCTGTACTAGGGTTGTTGCGAATGTCAGCATCCACATCGGTATCCGTATTCATCGATGCTGATATTCTTCAAGGATGTTCGAGTCATGACACGACCTAAAAGGCACGTTGGAATAATTTACAAACCTTCCAGAAACAGACTGTAAGCCGTAAACGCAGCACACTCGTTGTTTTCAAAATATAACTAACAAAAATGATAAAATTCCACAACGATTAGGCTAGGCAGATTGATTCTTTTCATGTAAATTAATTTTTTTAAATAATTGTCACAAAATCATTGAAATAATATTTTGTTACAATACCAAAGAAAATAGAAAGCTTTTTCATGTAGATAGTAGAGTTTCTCCGTCATTCATCTCAGGGGAATCTGCCTTACGAAAGAGCGCAAAGTGACGATTTCAAGTATAATTTTCTTCTTACATATGAAATGAAGATATTTTTGAATTTTTTTGTTTTGATATTTTTTTTTATTCTAGTTCAGTGTACATATTAGATACGGTGTCACGATAGGAGCATATTATTATTAGTCCTCGGTGCTCCTACTAAGAGCACGAGGAAATAGCCATTCATTTGAACATTTTTCGTTTTTTAAATATATAAAATCAGCATACTCATCAGCATCCGCTGATGTGTAAAAGACCTGCATCAGCAACATCTCCGGTCTGTACTAGACGTTTGTACCCCAGTTACCAAAGATTTGAAATTAAAAAGCGACAAACGCAACTTAGGTCACTATGAAATGCCAATAAAATATGAGTAACACTACGACTGCCGCAACCTAACTCTGGCAAAAATAATATTAACTTTCGGAGTGCACAAATATACAATAAATTGCCTAACAATGCTTAACAGCCTAAACCATTTAACGCATATAGAAAGCTACTCAAAATGTATCTATTAAATGAACGTTGAAAGTAATGAATACAGTATTCATTCGAATTCAAGTATTCTGTTGATGGAAACCTCACAATTTCTAAAGTTTTTAAACTTTACTGTTCTTAGAGAGACACTGCAATAAAGGCACGATATGCAAATCAGTATTTTGGCTCGCAGTAGAATGCCGACACCGTTGCCAAGACAAACTGTAGTTTCGTTTGCAACGAATACCGCAACGCTGTCTGATTTTTATGTATCACTCACCGTGGAAATTGTAGATCTAGCTTTATTTTTATGTGGATATTGCGCAAAATTATAGGAGAAATGTTTTGTCTTATACATCGACGACCTCCGTGAATGGCTTGCACACCGGTTTTCACGGTGTCGCCATCTCTGAGGTCCCAGGTTCGATTCCTGTCCGGATCAATGTAGAAACTTACTTTTCTATCTTGCCTCGGGTCTGGGTGTTTGTGGTACCGTCGTTGTGTCCGATTTCCATAACACAAGTGTTTTAGTTACTTACTTTGGAATAAGAGCAACGAAGGTGATGTTATCTAATATTAATGTATTTATTTATTTTAGATAAACTTATGATGAATAATCAAATGTCATTAACAAATTTCCACATTTCAATAATAACATAAATTATACATAATATATACTCCCGGACACGTTAATCGAGTTACGTTGCATTTTCAGTTTTAATTGGCCTAAGTTTGTCATTGTTTACGATGTCTGATTGATCGAAAACTACTAAGCTATTTTGAAATTGGTATACTAAACGACATTTCCATGAGTCCCTTGTTGAGAATTTGAATTTTTAAAACCGGGAAAACTGCATCTTTAGTGATAACAATATTTTTGTGCCAAGCCTTTTAAGATTAAAAATCCTAGGTGGCTCGATTTATGTGTCCGGGAATACTCCCACTTACAACTTATACATAAATACTTGATTAATGTAAATTTTTAATCATAAATTATTAACCAATCACATAACCTCTAAATTTAAATCGCCTAATAGTATCTATTTTACAAAAATAAAAGACGAAATCATAGTTAAATTTCAAATGAAGGAACGTCCTAATCAGAGAGAGTACGCTGTTTATATTGCACGTAGTTGTGAGGTGGATTTCGAGATGTTTACTTATCAGCCCCTACCATGAGTTTACAGCGTAGACCGCATACAATATTTCTATAGAACATTTCAGTTAATTTTAAGATCGCTAGAAGCGCTGCTCTAGCGATCACTTGCCATATAAAATTATCATACACTTGATATTCACCACTGTATTTTATTAGTTTGTTTTGTAATTGTTACGAGTGCATCACTACTTAACATACGAAATTATCAAATTGCCTGTCGCTATTGTAGTCTAGGCTCTACTCTATGAGTAGAATTGCTGGCTGAATATAGCTAGTGAATATAGTTTTTGTAATTAGAATGCTTTTGAAGAATTGAAATAAGAAAACAGAAGATCTTGACATATTACATATTACATCCTAGACTGGAAGTATAAACTATGTAAAAAAAGTGAAATGAACCAAATTATTGAAGTTAATCCCAGTTTATATTCTTAGAAGTACCTCTCGCTACGCATTAGAGCTACCCCTCAGTACACTATCCACTATCAAAGTGCTAAACCATGAGTTTTATACCGTGTTTTTTTTTATTTTAGTTTTATCAAATTAAAATTTAAAAAAAAACACGATACAAAAAACAAAATGTTTACTCCAATCAGTACAGAGTAGTAAAAAAACTACCTCAAAAGTCATTCATCCCCTAGTTTGCCACCCTTAAATGTGGAATATTTTCTTCAAATTTAAATGGGACCACTTCTGAGATATCCTCTTTCCAACAAAAATAAAACATCATAATCGGTTCACAAATGAGTTATCACGTAACATACATACATACATAAAAAACTTACAGTCGAACCTCCTCCTTTTTTTGAAGTCGGTTAAAAGTATGTCAAATCACCACTTGTAACCTGACTATACATCGAAACTAAATGAATGAGTCCAAGATAATTTTGCTATAAGTAATGAGGAGTTGGATAGTAGGCGATGCTAGTTACAGCATATTAAAGGTTACTGTTTTCTTGTAATGCCAACGGATTTCAAAAGTATAATAACAAGTTTCAAGGCGATCAGATAGCTCCAAAAACAAAAAAAATATTCATTTTATGACTGACATCCTTACACTAACTGGGATAAGTGCTGATAATCTGAAAACATCTAAGCAGGCCCAGTGCCTCTACCACGAGTTTACTGTGACAGTTGTCGCTAGCGACCGCGTAAATTGCTTCACAATGTTGTGTGGCAAATTATATAGCTCCCCTAGCGGTCACAAGAAGAAACAACATTTTGTATATAAACATTTTACGCAGTCGCTAGCGATAACTGTCTCTGTAATCTCATGGTAGAGGCACTGTACTCTCGTTCTTCGCTCGACAACAAAAGATGCATTATGCGAATGTAGCTTCTTAGTTGACATAATTTTTTAATTTGGAGGAATATTACTTATTTGACAGTACATTTGGGAACTTCGATGTAGCATCGAGACAGATATATACACAGACAAAGGCTTCTAACGTATAAGTCCCCTCTTCAAAAAAAAACTCTCTGTTAAAAAAGGCAAATTGTATGGAAAATTCGTTTAGTAAGATTATTTACTCGCTGTAGACTCGGTTACAAATCGCAGGGCAGCGATATTACGGTCTCTCTCTCACCCTGCTTAGTGACGCACGTGACGCATGCGCATGCCCGTTATCGATAAAAACAAAGGAGTCTAAGGGCGCGTGGCGGTAAGGGCGGTCGGTGCAAGTACCTTATGAGTATTACCTTCTATTCTTTAAATGCTATAAAACATGGTAAAGGCACAGAATTGATAATCACCAGTGACCGGGTATATAGAAAATTTTAGTTCTTTTTGTGGCCGCTAGAGTCGCTGCACAATTTGCAAGACAAGATTGTCAATTATTTGACGCTACCGTTAACGACTACACACACTGTAAACTCGTGGTAGTGGGACAGATTGCAATCTTGCTGCATCTCACGTGCAGATATTCGCTGGCTGGCACGCTTCAGTTCTACATGTTCCGAATAAATATCTCATTTTGGTCCCAGTCTTGATTACAAAATTATCCTCTTTTTGATTACAAATTTAAATATTAGAAAAAGATTACAAAAGAAAATACTGAGTGATTTTTTTTTGGGGTTGTTTTGCCCATTATACGGACGAACTTCTAGAAGCCATACACGATTTGAGAAAAGTTTGTAACAAAAACATCGATGCTGTGCGCCGTGTGATCAAAACAGACAGGCATGAGACATACCATGAGATATGAGTCAAATACACACTACTACACAAACATTTGGGTGTGAAAAAGCTGTGCTCTCAGTGGATCCCACACAATTTGACTGAGAAAACGAACGAAAGAGAAACGGATCGCATCACTTGGTGCAATGCAATGTTCACCAGATTCAAAGAATGTCGTCAAATTTGGTGTGGGACATAGTATCAAGTGACGAAACATGAATTTATAGTTACGATTCCAAAATAAAGCAGCAATCGAGCGTATGGGTCTTTCGAGATGAGCCGAAACCAACCAAAGCGGTGCGCGTGCAAAGTGCCTCTAAGCGGATGATTGCTTCTTTTTTAATAAAACTGGACACGTGGCTCCTGTTGCTTTGGATAATCGTTGTACTGTGAATAGTGCAATCACTATTCACAGTACAACGATATACACGACCATTTGTTTGCCGGAAGTTATTGACAAAGTCAGTAAAAATAACAGTAAACGCCCTATCATCTTGCACCACGATAACGCCAGTTCTCACACGGCCAGCTAGACAAATGAATTTTTGAAGGTGAACAACGATGACCTTATGAGCCATCCCGCGTACAATCCCGACTTGGCACCTTGTGACTTTTATTTATTTCCAAAAATTAAGAACCAGTTACGCGGTCAACGATTTTCATCACCTGAAGAGGCTGTCGAAGAGTATGAAAAATATGTTTCAGAGAGTGTCACGGAGGAGTGGCATAAATGTTTTCAAAATTGGTTCATTCGTATGAAAAAGTGCATTAACACTAACAGAGAATATTTTGAGAAACAATAAATTCATTTCTGACCATCTATAGTATTTTTTACTTATTAACTACTCGCATAAATAATTACTTCAAGTATTATTTTAATTAATCGCTGATTAAACCACTAAGCTTTGACTCGGAACAATCGCAAAAAATAAATAGGCCATTGTCGTATTGACGGTTTTACCCACAAAACAATGGATACAGTAGAAGTGGTTAGTTAGCGTCAGACGCGTGCCAACTATATGTAATATATAACTAGCTGGACTCTGTCCGCCATTTTCGCTTTGTATGGTATGGTTGTGTCATTCTTTCGTGCAAATTCTCTAAAATCCTAGAAAAATGTGTTATTGTGCTGTTTTGGAGGGCAAAAACGATAGCCGCACCAAAAATATTTCCCGTGGTGGTGTTTCATCGGAAAGTCTTATTTTAACAAAATTAAATTTTCTGTTTATCGAAATAACTTTTTTGTTGCAAGAATGAAAGTAAAGCTTATACCCCTGCAATATGGCCGCTTCTTTTTTAACCGACTTCAAAAAAGGAGGAGGTTTTTTTTGTATGTATGTTACGCGATAACTCCCGTATTTGGGCACAGATTTTCATGATTCTTTTTTTTTTTGTTGGAAAGAGGGTACCTCCAAAGTAGTCCCATTTAATTTTGAAGAAAATCATCCACCTCTAAGGGTGGCTGTTCACGCATGAAGATTCATTTTTATAAATAGCACCTAAATTTTATTTATTATATTATAATACTAAGGAGCAATTATTGTAATGGTTGATTTTGCTATTCTTTAATTCAAGGCGTTTTTCTCTCTCAATATACTTTGTGAGTAGTGAGAACCAATTTTTATCATCTCCTGTGTAAAGTTCCGTATAAGGGATGAATCCGGGTTTGCGCACTTTCCGGTAAGTGATTTCAAAAAAAGTTGACAAATACATGTAATTCCACGTACTTTTGAGGTCGGTTTTTTTAGTACTCTGTACTGAGATTATTGGAGAACTAAATTACTAACTCCAATTCGTTATCGTTCAACAATTAACCGCTAGATGGCAGCACATTGATTAAAAATTTCAATAAAATATCAAAACTTCGTATTGATGGTATTGAACTTTGAACGATATATGACAACAGGGTAAAGTTTAAATTATATTAACAATCCAGGATTTATTTCTTTTTAAATTTGAACCTACAACTATCATAATATGTTTTTGTTCTAGTGTACGAGCAATGCTAGTTTTCCTCTCGTGTAGCAATCGGTTTGTACAAACAAATTAGCTACTTCGAGTAAATACTCACGCATTCGGAACGCGAATCTCAATTTGCAACAAGACTAAACAAACTGATTGAAGCTTCTAATCAAGATAATATTTGCTTCAGTCCATCTTTAATCAGGATTTATTAGTTAAAGAGAAGCTTTACAACATCATATTAACAAACCCTTAACAAAATAAGTTGACCGAATGTTTATTTAATTTTTTTTAGAATACCAACTGACGGAATGAACAAGTCGTTGGCCTAGTGGTAAGCGACACGCCTGTTCATGACACTTGCAGTGTCACACAGAAACGAAAAAGAGTTTGTCCAGGGAAGTACTGCCATCTTACTTATTTCTATCGCCAAGAAGTAATGTGAGCGTTACTTCGTTTCAGTTTTGAAGGGTTAAGGGTGCTAATGAAACATGGTACATGGTACGAGGTACATGGGACTTGTCACGGAAATGAAAGAATGCCACAACGATTTGTCCTGCGCCGCTAAAATTCTGCGGATTCCCGCAGTCTTCATAAAAAAAACAAACAACGGTCATTAAAATTAGTAATAAAATAGCTAAGATCAGAGGACTATAGAACACAAACCCCATTTTGGTACTCTAACATCCCGTAAAAAGTACACATAAAAAATAATTTATGGCTTCAGGCGTTACTTTAGGGAAATCCATGTTGATAAAAATGGAAGTAAGTTACCTTGCTACTTCGCGAACCCATTGAATCGTGCAAAATAGCTAATAATAAAATTCAAAATGGCATCAAAAAATTATCTGTATTAGTATTTAAAATGCCTGTTATAGTGGCGAAACACGTGCTAAGTGTTATTACTGGTGATGGCATTAGTAGTGGTTGAGATAGTATTTGTAATTAATGTGTTATTTATTTTATAATAATCGACTTCTTAGGTTAAAAGTAAAAAAAAAAACAATATCTCAGGCCCTTTATAGGTCCTATAGTCACGGCTGACTGAGATAGTAAAGTCATCTACCATTACCTCTAATATTGATACAGGAGTAGCAAGTTAGATACATACACACGCGCAAAAACACACACGTACGCACGTGCACACACACACACATACCTAAGAAAAACCCAACATCAACTCACAAAGCAAAAATAACATAATAAAAGTATTTTTTTAATTTTTAAAATACCAAAATATTTTCCATAAAGATGGCTGGTTGAGTATTAACAATGACCGGAGGCGAGTATTATGCGAGATCGCTGCGCGCCGCACCACTAAAATAGTAATTTTAATGTGGCTGAATACTGGGCAACAGTTGCCATTGTACTCTGAATTTTTATCAGACAAAGAAATAAAATAAGTTTTTTTAAATACTGTTTTATTTTACTTTCAATGTAGTTTTTTCGTAAATAGATTAAAAAACGTCGTTTGATACACGTGCGGATTTGTCATTTTCACTTGTCTCGAGTCTTGACTTGAAGAATCGGGACTCGTGAATAATGACTAACTTTCCGCACTTGTATCAAAAATAACTATTTAATCTACTTCAAAACAGGAGGATGTTCTCAATGCGACTGTATTTATTTTCTATTTTTATGCGATCTCGTTCTTCGTCCGACATCCATCCGAAACAATAACTGACAGATAAATAATACTCGACCACATTAGAAGACGCATGATGCGAATGAAGCTTCATACTTGACACTGTTTTTTAATTTCGTCGACTATTACTTATTGAACAGCAATTATTATTGTTTCAGACGGATGTTGGACGGAAAACGAAAGTAGGATAATACATGTCCCCGGATATCGCGACATAGAAGCTGTTGCTTTTTCTAACTGGTTTTGTGTTTTGTAAATAATTGTAATTCTTTCATTGAAAAAAAAAACCGATCTCATTGATCTACCAATAACCGACCTCAAATGTTTATCGGCTTTTTTGGATTTCTTGGTGAGAATGGGACTGTTACGAACTCCTTTGTACATTATATACATTATTTTCTGGTTGTCATGATGACGGTGATTTGTTAATTACATGTATTGTGTCAAATGAAAAGTCGGCTTTTATTTGCGGAAAATATTTTTTAATTTGTGATATCTGAAACGAACCCGGAACAGCGTCGTCGGCATTAGGGACCACCTCGAGTGTTATACCGTTTCAAACAAAAAAAAAAGAATTTTAAAAATTGGTTGTTGATGGAGAAGTTATTGAGTACACTGACATGCCTACAAAATTTGAGGTTTTCCTCGATTTTCATGGGATGCCCCATCAGATTCTGACTTCGTAACAATGGGACTACCACGAGCGTGCACTGTTTCAAACAAAAAAAGATCTTTAAAAATTGGTCCACAGTTGACGGAGAAATCGGATATACATAAAACCATGGGACCTGTAAAGGGCCCGAAACGTCGGTTTGTTTGAAAAAACAAATATACGCGATTTAAATCCGGAAAAATAGTTTCATTTCCTATACATAAAACTTGTTTTAGGTCGGTTTTCGGTTGGTTTATACGTCAAACAATGTATATTGTACTTAGTTGTGGATAAAGTTTGAATTTTGCTATTATTATTGCCAAGATCACAGTGTTTACTAACCGTAAAATTTGTTAATTAATACTAACTCTGTGTACATGTCTGTGAACTACTGTTCGAACTGCCAATGTATGTTTACATTCTGCGTAACTATCGATTTTAGCCTGTACTATACGTTTCTATTGATAAATAAATAAGGACTCATTTCTCTATTTAAGGAAATCGACAAAACATGTTAGATTTTGCTACCGGCGGCGTCGGTGATTGCAGCGGCCTAACGGTTGCCTGTGGGCCTGTGGTTGCCGGATAAGGGTTTGATTTCCGGTAGGACCAATTCTGGAAATGAACTTTTCTAAATTAATTAAGAATAAGAATAAGAATAAGAATGATTTATTACTCTCGCCGAGACACACATGAACTTAAAAAAATGCAATACAATATTATAAAATTAGACATTGAACACAATATAAATGCAATACAAAAATTTAAAAATAAAATAAAATAAAAGCACAGAGAAATTAATTGCAATTTTACAGGTACTGCAATTTACGAAACTTATTAATAAATGCGTGTCGCGGCGCAGGCAAACGGTACTTGCTCAGCTTTAAGCTACTGGTAGAAAAATCGACCAGTAGCGCTGGTTTTCAGCAAGCCCGATCTGAGTGAAGCACGGACTCGAGCGTAAACAATATTATACATACATAAATAATTCTGTGTAATAAATAATTGATTTCATAAAATAAAATATTTAAAGTAAATAATATATGTATGCAGTAATATGATAAATTTTATATGTTTACGAAATAAGTTTAAATATACACGTTAAATATTGGTGTAATAACAAGGACAAAACAAAAATTATGTAACAGACAATCTGATAGACAATACTGAAAATACGCGCTATTAATAGATTTAACTACAGAAATATAGATATAATGTGTATAGAACATAAAAACTCGAGCACAGGATTAACGAACACGGCAATAATGCTCACAGAGATGACTCACTCCGCTCGGGATCGGTCGCGTCATTTCGTGACGAAACAAATCTCTATTAAAAATTCATTATTAAAGTTATTATATTATTATCAATACAGTGAGTGCAAGAATAATGATAAATAAAAAGGAGTACAACGTTTTTGTAGTTCATCAGTGAACCAATTACTATTTCTAAGCAGTGTTAAACGAAAATTATAATAATTATATGGCTATGACGTCATGCGAGAACCCCGAACAGATTTACATTGGAAATAATGTAAGTAAAACATGGCTTCCATTTGAGGTATACACAATAGTTAAACAATGATTTCTATAAATATAATTAAAATTGAAATATTAATAAGGTAATTTCATTTCAGATATAATATGACGTAATAAATTTGCGTGCGTTACGTTTGTGAAATAGAAAAATAAATAAAATAAAAGAATATATATATTAATTACAATAGTGACCAATTTATCTCAACAAGAAACAACAATAAATGAAAATGCGCAATGCGTTATATGTTGCGCGGACGACGTGCCAGCACCTCGAGTCAAAATCAGCAAGGTAAGATAAATATATATAAATTAAATTTTTCATTTTTTTTTTTTATTACATGTTCTTTTGGTTGCCCAAAAGGTATGCCTTGTACTTAAATTTAAAAGTATTTACTGATTTCAGACTTCGAAGCGGCGGTGGCAAGTCATTCCAGCACTTTCCAGCACTCTACTAATTCACTAATTCTAGTCTGAGTGTTCTGGGATTAATTCCGTTGCTCTAATACTGGTGCAGGGAATTCTCTAAAGAATCTAATCATAGTGCAGGGAATTTCCTAGTTTCTGAGCAGGTAATTGGTGTAGTTATCTGGCGTTATATTATAATTACAACCATTTAATGACAAACTTTAGTGACATTCAAATGTACATATATACACACATGTGTACATCAATTGTACTAGATCCTCCTCCTACTTATTTTTTATTTGAGTTTTGTGGTTAACAAAATTAGTAGTAGATATTAGGTGAAAGACGGGGTGACGGGTAATATATTTTTTTACACTAATGGTCTCTAAATATGACTAATACCACAGACCACATAAATACTAGTATAAATAAAATATAATATAATATTATATAATATAATAAATAAACAGCTATGGATCGCGAGGAGTTGAGGAGGCTACACCGACAAGAACCTGGCTCTCATATAGTGTGGATTTAGGAACACTTCTATGGATTGTTCTATATTCTCTATGTTAAGTTAACCTAATGCCATTCTTGTGTCCTGTCATCCCATCCTCGTCGCCAGTGTTGTGGTTGTGGTGGACGAATGGGTGAAAATTAAATATATGCTAGTTCACTTTAGATAAAGACTGTTTATTCAGGCAGAACACAACTTCAAACTTATTACATTACTAGACACGACTCGGGGATGGATGATAGGACACAAGAATCACATTGGATTAACTTAACATAGAGAATATAGAACAACCCATAGAGGTGTTCCAATACACCACATATAGTATGATAGCTGCTCTGACACACCATATGAAACAAAAGATGCAGTGCTGAAGTCAGGTGATTAGTAGGACCTAACCTTAAGAAACAACATGTTTTTTTTTCATCGCTGCAATAGATCAACGAGTAACATTTACTGGCGCTTACCATTGCTAAGATTAGCCCTGCCCTGTTTACAAGCCTGTAAGTAATGATCATGAAATATAATCATCAACGCAATGTGCGCACTTGTCTAACCCTCCTGCAAACAAGAGTTCAAGCCTCATCAAGGGCGTACAAACATTTGTCGATCTATTTTCGGTAGTGGAATATACAAACTCTTTGCGCGAAATCCAATGAAATGAATGGCCATTTCGAAATACAACGTGATGAATATAAATTTATGAGATGTTTGGTAAATTTTATACTCCGCGCTCTTCATAAGAGCGGTTACACACGACGCGTTTTAGCAGCAATACAAACGCGAGCTTATGAAACGGCGGATTTATAGGCGGTTGCATAGATGATGCAAACGCGCGACTGCATCGATATAGTCACTTATGTTGAATCATTATTAAAGCGTAAAACATACAAAAGAGCGCGGGGGGTCTAATTCCCGTGGTCCCGACCCGATCCGCACCCGCTCTCCGTGTGTTTCTCGCTCAAAAAAGTGCATCGCGTTTGCATAGTGATTGTAGTCCCGCATGTTGTATAGAAAGGTAGACGATTAGCGACTGCATCTACAGCATTGCGACTGCAATGCTACAGACACACTGCTAGAAGTCGCAGTGTCGAACCGCTCTAAGGAAACAGCGGATTCAGATGTGTCTTATCACATGTGTATCCTTATGTTGACGGAAATAGGTAATACTACAGTATTTGTACTGTACACAGTACAAATATTTTCTTCAAACCAATGTTTCGGATGTCATCAGATATATTTCATTTTATGATACCATGTAACAGGACGAACAGCAGCAGAGCTCCTTGTGAAAGGGTTCGTCCAGGGAAGTACTACCTTACCTATTTCTGTCGCCAAGCAGTAATGTCAGCATTACTGTGTTCCGGTCTTGAAGGGTAAGGGTGCTAGTGAAATTACAGGCACATGGACTTGTCGACTTACGTCTCAGCGTGACGGGCACAGTGACAGTACCCCTCAGATCTTTGCAATTTAAAGCTCTGAGTGTTATGGACAGGCTTAACATCAGGCGCACGACTTGTTCGTCCCCTTACTTGATATTATAAAAAAAAGAACAAGTCATGCGCCTGTTGCAGTTGCACTCAGGGCTTTAAATCGCAAAGATCTGAAGAACACTGCCACTGAGCCTGTCACCTTGTAATTATTATAAGTTGACAAGTCTCATGCCTGTAACGTCACCACCACCCTTACCCTTACAAACCGAAACACAGTAATGCTCACATTACTGCTTGGCAGCAGAAGTCGGTAAAGTATATTTATTATTTCTCGACTGGAAGAGTTAATCGATTCAGTATTTTATTTTTGACGTGACTCACCGCAAACTATTTTTCCGTCAGACGTAACTTCAACGTGTGAGTTGTGAAAATAAACAATAATAACTTAGTGTAATAACTACAGACGTACTTATACAACCTACTTAGAAAACATATATACATTTAAAAGTTAGTATTTACACAGTTAAGTATCAAATAAAATAAGAAGTAAATACAAAACCAACAATCCCTGTCTTTTTAACCACTGCACGTTGAAGTCGATCTTTAACAAATCAAATATATCAATAATATTAGACATATTTGAATATATAACACAGAGAAAGCCGAGTATGTATACTTACTCACCTACCTTGGTATCAACTGCTTAGAATCACTAATGATTACGGTAGAGGACCGTGAAAGGTATTTTGTACAGTTGCATAAAGATATGTTTACGATTGCTAAAAAATGCAAAAACATATTTAAAAAACGTGCTACTTGAGTTGTTTGTCGTATTCATAATAAAAACGGCGAGTTAATTTGTGATGCATTACACCTTCGTATAACCCTTTAAATGTTTTTTTAATGTAGCCTTACATAGGTTTTAGTTTCAGTATTGTGTTTTGAATAAATCAATAAATAAAAAAAATATATATTCGAAAGTGATTTATCGATGATTTGTGCTTTTCAGTGATCATATGTGATGAGTGATAATGTAAATATGTAAAATAATTAATAATTTAATAAAAATAATAATAACGCTCACACTCATAGCCCCGTACTAGGGAAACCCTGTGTCGCGGGTGCCATGGACACATACATAGACAACCACAAATTACACCCAAAGTCACGAGAGAAATGAATGTAGGCCATACAAATATTTCTCTAGACCCGGGAATCGAACCCGGGACCTCTGCGTGGTAGTCCAGGATGGTAACTGTTTGGCCACAGAGGCAGTTAAATAAAAAATAAGACGCGACACGACAAAACAATATTTAAAATTATTGTATTATTGTTTATATAGTGTCGCGTTTAAAAAATGTACACTTTGTAGGACGATGCTACAAATTTACGTCGTCCTAATTTTATTGAATAATCTCTAATCATGCTAAATTTTACGGAGTATATGTAACGATAGACAAATTAAAGCACTATTCCTTATATATGGTATGTAAAAACGTAAATGTTCGTTACGTCAAGACAAAGAGCGATTTGAAATAGATTACAGTGTTACAAGGGAGGCGACACCCTCGCATATTGTAAATCCTTCGCGCGAACTTATCCCGGCGTTATTTATCGCTCGAATTTCGCAGAGGACAAGAATGTTCTACTATTTTGTACTATATTCTATACAAAGACAAAAGAGGATCGTTAAATTTTAATTATGGAAAAGTAAAAGCTAAGAACAGCCTTATTCCAATGGACAAATATGACACTTTGTACTGACTAATTTGGATAAGTTTTAAGACAGATGAGATTTAATTTATCAAACAACTAAGAAATAAGTAACCTTCAAAATATGACTAGAAAATAACAATAACGGTGAGTGAAATTCAAATGAACAGATATCATAACTAATATTTAAAGAACTGGTAACGTTTATACAATAAAGAAATGTGAATTATACTGTTTTTAAAAGTTTTTTCAGAAGGACAAATACGAGATAGATCACGATTATCCAGAACTCCCGAACAAAAAGCATTAGAACTACGAAAAGTAACGTAAGGGGATATGCTATTCCTGATCGCGTTTTCCGATGTAGGCACATCATTTTGATGTATGAGAAGGTCTAATTTATGGATGGGGATGATAATCATTTGGGAATTTGTGCGAAAAACATCGTAAAGTAACGAATACTGGGAGATTTAATGGGAAACTTTTTGATTGAGTGCGAATAGCGCTTATGGTGTAAATACGCCATTGGGGGACAAATTATGATAAGTGTCGGGGTCATATTTATTTACGTATTTTATATGAATATGCTTTACATGGTTTTTGTATACGGAAGGGGTATCGGAAGGTTCGGTTTTAGACTATTGGTTTCTTTTTTATGACAATAAGCGACGAGACGAACAAGTCGTGCGGAAAGTAGCAGTAAAGTTCCTGGTGAAAGCGTTCACCCAGGGAAATAATGTCCCCTTTCCTATTTCTGCCGCCAAGCAGTAAGAGGGCATTCGACTGTGAACTAGCAACCTAGAAATCTCAATTTTATAATTAATTGCTAGCGTCAATAAAAATACGTAGTATGTGTGTAATAAAAATATTTAAAAACTACGCATTTTTATTTAATAAATCAGATCCTATATAAATGACGCAAAAAATTTTTTCTTCACCTGTAAAGTTGTCGAAATTGAGATAGTACCGATTGCCAGGTCACAGTCGCATTATTGCGTTCCGGTTTTGAAAAGTAAGGGTGCTGGTGAAATCACAGACACATGGGACTTTTCGACTCATGCCACAGGGCGATGGGTTTGTGATTTAAAGCTCTAAATGGCACTGCAACTACTATAGACAGGCGTGTTGCTTAAGACTAGGCGCATGACTTTCGTTCGTCCTATCACTTGGTATCATAAAAAAAAAACCTGCTGGTGAACGACACGCCTGTCCATAGCAATTAAGCCACTCGGAGCTTTATTTTAATAAATTTATTTATAAAAATGAAAATACAAATAAATTAAAACGTATCATTATGTAGTACCGGAGTCTTATGTCTGCATGGGATTTTTCATCAGAGGACATACCGGATCCCAAACAAGTGATAAGAAAAAGCACCGTCGCTGAAATTGAGATGTTTTTTCTTTTCAATGGTTTATGCAACCTTATACACTGAAAAATATTTTCTCTGTTACCTAATCTGAAGACTAGAATATTAATTTTATGTAATAATAATTATATTAGTTATATATATAACATGATAGCAGTGGTGGCCTCTAATCCGAGCTTTTACCTCTGAGTTTTTCGGAATTTATGAGCGAGATATAATTTGAAATACAGGTACGTTGTGTTTTTGGGTAAAGAAAAACATATCGTTAGGAAACCTACGCACATATGCAAAGCAATTTAGTGATGTGGGTGAAGGTCCTAATCCACATTGGGACTGCGTTGGAACTTAGCCCAAGTCCTCTTAGGGCCTATGCCATATGCAACAGGGCACTGTAGTCCAAGTATAGACTGTTATAGGCTGGCTACAATTTATTATATGACAACAAACTGCATAACAAATTGTAGTCAGATGGTCAAGTGGCTTGCATACCGGTTTTTATAACTGCCTCTGTGGCCGAACGGTTACCATGCCGGACTGCCACGTAGAGGTTCCGTTCCGGGCGGGGAGAAAAATTTGTATGGCCTACATTATTTATCTCGTGAGTTTGGGTGTAATTTGTAGTTGTCTATATGTGTGTCCATGGCACCCGCGACACAGGATTTCCCTAGGGGCTATGTTGAGTGTGTGCGTTGTATTGTATATTATATATAGTATCGCCATCTCTGAGGTTCAGGGTTCAAACTCGCGCCGGGTCGGTGCTAGCTTTCCTATATCGTATCGGGTCTGGGTATTTTGGGTACCCGTCGTCATAATAAGAATAAAGTATGTGATGTTGTCTAATAAAAGATTCGGGGTTCGCTATAAAATAGCAAGGGAAAGCTCAGCGAGTTATCTTTCATTTCTAATTTAAGTGTCTATATTACCACAAATGGCTTAGGTTGATTGCGCATAACAGTGAAAGTGTTGAATTAATATATAGTGAAAAAATATATAGTAAAATTGAGGATATATACTGATTAGTATACGGTGTGAAAACACGATTCCCAAAAATTTTCACGACAGAAAAAAACACGAACTTACCTCGAAATTGTAAACAAAACTGCTGTATTCAATAGGTACTTTATACATACAAATTTTTTTTTATATCGATTGAACTTCTAAGTAGAACACGTATACTATACAATATACATTTTTCAAATGGCTATAATTTCGTTTAAAAAAAAATAATTCTGAAATGAAGCTCTCTGACGCTCGACTCAAGCAAAATGAACCGTATTAGTACGAAAAAAAATTGAATTCGAGCTGAGGTAGTATCAACTCTCAATGGCCTTTTATATTAGTGGACAATCTCTCGTCACATATTCATCGAAGTTAACCAAAATAAGCGTTTAAATAAAAATTTTGTAACATCAGCAGAGTCCCATTAGTACGTTATCTCATTTAATAGAGGCTCATCACAGTTTATAGTAGCTTTGCCTGATTTACGCAAAATGTCGGGACTTGAGAGGGATACGACACCGTGCAGAGCGATGTCATTTAGATACCGGGATCATGGCCTTGATTCTATTTACTCCAGTCAGCTATTTAGCAGGTTTATGTACAATATTAGGTGCCATTTATTTCGGTGACGAAACACAGAGTCGTTACACGATGCGACATATGTATATTTCACACAAGAATTTAAAGGAAATTTTGTACGTAGTTCCCGTTTTTTAACCGACTTCAAAAAAAGGAGGAGGTTTTCAATTTGACTGTTTTTTTTGTGTGACATGATACGCGATAACTCCCGCATTTGTGAATCGAATTTGGTGATTCTTTTTTGTTGGAACAAATTGAGGAAATTTTAAGAATATATTCCACCTATAAGGGTGGAAAATTTGGAAATGAATCTGAATGAAGAATTTACTATAACAAACAATTGTAATTTATTTACACAAGATGAAAATGCTTAGTAGGAAGGTACCTAAACAAAAAGTAGTCTAAAGTATCCGTAGCCCTACATTACGTCTTCAAAAGCCATAGTAAAGCTAAGTACGATAATCATTTGTTTACATTTTATTATTCGACCACGATAAAAACAAATATTAATGCGCTATCAACTATTTTCTCTGGTCAAAATATATAATGAATTTTCTGTCACCAGGACGGTAACCTATACGCGCCGTGTACGGACGCACACCGTTTCATAATCTCGCGGTGCACTCACATTACATAGCGCGGGTCATAACACGCGGTCGCTCAGTGTTTAAAAAATGACATCAGTAGACAGACAGTAGTAGACAGTAGTACTCTTAGCGAAGTGTAAGCATTTACGCGCCGAACATGTTGGAGTTGTCCTCCTACTGTTATACTAAATACTAACATTCCTAGAAACAAACAGAATATGCACGCCATCTAAGTAATAATAACAACTAACAAATTATATAAGAATACCATATAAGATGGAAGCTGTGTTTCCGTTCCCTGTTTGGAACCTAACCTCGATCACACTATCCACTGTATCACATGTGCTCTTATTACAATGGTATTAGATTCGATTTCGACATTATCTCTGGTTCTATGGTCTCAGCTAGGAACTCAGTTAGGAAGCGTCTCTTGTGTTAACTACACGACATACAGAGTGCATCAATATTAGACATAACTGGTTGAAGACTGTACCACCTCAGTCAACCGTGATCATGGGACCTGTAAAGGGCCCGAAACGTCGGTTTGTTTGAAAAAAATAAATATTCGCCATTTAAATCCGGAAAAATAGTTTCATTTCCTATGTGTAACAATCGCGAAAACCTAAGAACTCGATATACACGACAGATTTTATTGAATTTTCTTAAATATTAGATCCAAATTCATAATTACTGTCAGTTATTTAATCATTTAATGTCATCGGGTATATGACCAGAAATAGAGACGTAATAAGGGCCATCCACCCCTGGTAACTGATCACGCAAATGGGCCTTATATCACTTTTAAATTCAACTCTCGTTTGCGCTGAAATCACAAATCAGAAAGCTGTAATAGCACCAACAACTGACCTGTGTGTACGTCTTCGTATATTCCAAAAATATTCTGTATTTATTTGAATAAAGATAATATCACTAACAAAAAAATGGGGCTGTTGCATTCGGTGGTGTGGGAAAAACAGCAAAACATATAATAACAAAACAAACAGAATCACATTTCATCGGTAATTAAATATATTAAATACGTCATTTTTCAATTTTCGTCCATTATAGAAAAGCTCAAGTTAAACTGGTATTTTTGAAGTAGGGTACATTCTTATCGTATTATTATGCTAATGAAATAATTTTACTTTATATCTGAATTGTATCCAGATTTAAATTATCATATTAGTATAAAAATTAGTATCGAATAAAGAAAATAAAAATAAAATGTGGCTTTAATATTAATTCTTTTTTTTAACGGAGGCCAGATAAAGAAGCTATAAACTAATTAGAAGAAACAAGAAGCAGTACTATGCAGACTACATATACGCATATAACAATGGCAGTCGTGATTTACATAATTGTAGAGGTTGAACAGAGAATGAAAGTTCGGAGATAGTTGCGCGTTGTCCTCAAAGGCTTTTGTACCCAGTGATAAACTTCCACGAACTCTTTTGCGACGAAAATTTATTCCAATTTTGCAGAATGTTCAAAATACTTTATGCTTTTAGTATCATTATTATTTGATTGTAGAGGGAATACATTTTTATTAATACGTGAACAACGTTTGTCCAGAATCTTACGTTATGTACAAGACAGGTACATGTTCACCTAAAGGATGCCTGTTTACTCTGACCTTGAAAATATCGATTCGGAAAGAAGGCACCTGGTTATCGTAACCTATATATATAGTTTCGTATTTTTTTCTATAAATTAAATATCTTTTTCTGGTTTGCTCGAAATCGCGTATATTTGTTTTCTTTTTTTAAAAACAAACCAACACATTTCGAGCCTTTTACAGGTCTCATGGCTGCGGCTGACTGAGATGGCAGTCTAACACTTTCCATCAACTTCTAACACTTTCCAACATCAAGGGACTAGACGTAGGCTAGGCTATGTTGTGGATATTCCAAGGACACACGAAGCATTACACTTCCACATTTATACGGCGAACGGCTATGGAGTGGAATTTCCTACCTGCAAACTTACACCCTAAACCCTATATGGGGCTTTTTCAAGGAGAAAGTGAATAGTATAAATAAGTATATATAGGTATAATATACATATGTATAATGTATGTATAAATAGGTGTGCATGCTTGATCGTCGACCTCATTATCACTTTACATCAAGTGAAATGGTGGTCAAATGCGAAATGACGAAAATTTTTATAAAAAAAGTAAGACGAAGTATGTATTCTGATCGCAAGAAGAAAAGCAGAACGTGTTATTCATTGTAAAAGCAATTTAATTATATTTGCAGTTAAAAATAAAATGTATCTTCTCAAAGGGCAGACAAAAAAGTCCCTTTTCAAATGTGATTTATATTAATGTAGGCCTAAAGGCAATGGCATCAACCACTTCAAAGATATCCTCGGAAAACCCACACCTCTGACATGCCTAACGCAATTTAATTTTACCCACGCGTTTTACTATTTACATAAATATACATAAAGTGTATTTTCATCCCTAAAATCGAGCTTGTATATCGTACCTCGTCAATATTCTATTGGGAACTAAACAAAAGTATTCAGACGTCGCCGTCGTTGTTGATCGACACGGAAAATGGAAAACATTTCAACGAGCACTTTGAAGTTTGACATGGAAATTTTCAACTACTATTTTATTTTGAGGAAACTATGAGCTAGTATCATATTATAAGGACCACGTAGAAGTGTTACAACATTTTATTGGCAATAACATAATTTTATTGAGATGTTATGTAAAACACAGATTTGCTCTTATACAAAACAGCCCCCGTAGTATGTCGCCTCAATAAAGCTATATATCCCCATTTAGCTGTCAAATTGGAGTGACAAACGCCGGTTTATAAGTCGAATTTTAAAATTTTATCACATTAGCAAACATAGCTAGTGCCGTAACGTCACATTTTTATGTCGTTGCGAGCGCCGGTGACCAATAACTGCAAAAGATTAACACAGGGCCAAAGACAGTAATTTTATCAATGTAAAAATTTTACCGCGAGATGAAAAGACATTTTTTGTTTCATGGGTTTCGCGGTGATGATTAAACGACAAAGATAGCCATATACGCAATTTTATAACGTTGTCCTTGTTCTTCAAAATGTATAACAATCGTTCATAACTAAATAAGCATTAGATTTATCAACTGAATTAAATATTGTCACGGGGAGGTTTATCACACATATTCTGCCACGCTACGGCCACAGAATGTTCCGAAAATGCTTCAGTTTGGGTTCTATTATTTCTTATCGTTTGCTTTGTTTATTACAATAGTAGGCTTTTCCCGTTTCAAGATAACAATAAGGCAGATTTTCTTAATAATTTAATTTAATTACTTTTCATAATTTTAAACATACTTTTGACAGCATGTACTGTGATAGCCAACTGGTGGATTTTTTCAACCTGTATAACTGTATAAATGGGTTGCCTGATGATTACGAGGTAATAATGAACTTCGACGTCTTTAATTAGCAATTTTCATTACCTGAGAGCCAACCCATCGACTTCCGAACATAGACTTCTCCAATAGCACGCCAGAAAGTGTAATCAATAGCGCGCTAAAGATTAAATTAAAATTCTGTGCAAATAGCATAAGGACGGTCTAACAGGGCTTTAGCACTACAAGATCTTATTTGTTTCGGAGAAAATAAAAAAAAACATTAAGAAAACAGCAAATTTCGATCATCATTTTCATAAGAATAGAATAGAACTTTTATTACGCCACAACACAAAATGCACATCGCACTTGCAACCGAATACTGACGTAACTCAAAATATGGTGAAACTGAAAAAACACAATTTCAAAGTTAAAGAATACTTACTATCATAACATTTAGTTAGCCATTTATACACGAGAATATAAATTTATTGGTTTCATGCACATTTTTTTTTTTTTCAAAATTTTTTTGGGTTTGAACCCGTCGAGGGCGAAAGACCGTAAAAGCCAAAGTAGAAAGTTTACAAAATGAGTTTAAAACAAAAATTTTTAATCATTTTGTTTCTGATCTCTTTTTATTTCTGTTGCTATGTTTACGTTAAAAAGCCATTATAGGCGGAAAACAAAACTTTGAGTGAACAGACCGAATGAGCACGAAAATTTCACCCTTTCTTTTTCTTAAACAAATCTTTGGTAAAATTGGATTTTACACCCTTTTCCTCCAAAATATCCATATTTTATTACGAAAACGATACTAGTTTTTATTTATCCTAAATAAATAAATAACAAAAAACCTACCACTATCTCGGAATTGATAGACATCCGGCCATTGTATACCAGTTCACAATATATTTTAGGAGGTGAAAGACAAAATTACCTATTAACATTCAAATGTCAACAACAAAGTTAATATAATTGAATCACTGAAGAGACCGTGTCACGTTGACAGCATAAAAGCAACAAGCGAAGTAACTAGTTGGTTGCTTATTTCAATTAAAACTTGCTCCCGTGCATCATGGCAATGTCTCATTAACTACACCTTCAGTGTAATTACCCAACTTAGTTGCGTTACACAGCGGGAACTTAAATTACATTTACATACACTTCATGCCCTGTTCGATGTAGGCAGAGACCACAGCCTTCACACTTGCTAGATCCTAACACACTCTAACACACCTTTTTGTGTTCATTGCACTTCGCAAATGAAATTCTATTGGTCGTAAACGGTCATAAATGACCAAAAACGATTTCAAAATCGTGCGCCCGGTGGTAAACGACACGCCTATGCGTAGCAATTGCAACGCTACTCAGAGCTTTAAATTGTAAAGACCTGACTCGTTGCGCCCGTCACGTCACCCTGAATTATAAATAGACAATTCCCACGTGGCTGTAATTTTATCAGCACCCTTACCCTCAAAACGAAAAGCAGTAACACTCACATTATAAATAATAATAATTTATTACAATTTTTATTGAATTGATTTTTTTTTTTGTGTAATTACTCCACTAGTTTGTAATGTACATCGAACACTTAGAAACAAATCCTTCTATCCGGCCGAATTCGAACCGACTTTTTAGCCGTAGCGCCATCTATGAGAAATCTATGAAAGTATTTCGTCCCCCAGATACCTTTACAGCAGAACTACCAGTCTCGGCTAGAGATGTCGCTATTCACTGTATTTAATTTTTTATTACTAATTTCATATTTAATAATTATTTATTTCAGACTTTTTTTGTCCATGTATGGTTACTATACAGGTGACCTTATGATTAATGTTAGTATTACATGACTGCGTGCAATCGCGACCAATGTGCGAGCATAGGTGAGTTCTCGCGCTCCGGGAACACGCCCAGGATATGGCTGGGGCTGCCACGCAAGTGGCGCATCAGAGTGGCACACCTCTTCCGCGCCTCCACGAACTTACCAGAGACACTACAAAGACGTGGCAACCCCATCAACACCCGGAACGCGTTGTTATATTGAACGCGTAGGCCGTTGAATGCCCTCTGCTTAAACCTAGTCCACAAGCTGCACGCGTAAAAGGAACTCACGTACGCAAGTACTGCTCAGTAGTAGAAATAGTAAGGTAAGGTAAGGTGGTAGTATATCCCTGGACGAACTCTTTCAAAAGGAGCTCTGCTGCTACTAAAACATTATATATTTTAACTGCCTCCGCGATGGAATGGTTACCTTGCTGGGCTGCCACGCAGAGGTCCCGGCTTTGATTCCCGGGCTGAGTGAAGTATTTGTATGGTCGGAATATATTTCTCTCGTGAGTTTATGTATAATTTGTTGTTGTCTATGTGTGTGTCCATGTTAACCGCGATACAGGGTCTCCCTAGTGCAGCGCTATGAGCGTGTGCTTTATTATTATTATTTATCAGAATATTTTCAATAGCAAAACACAAATTGGCACCCAAACGGTCATCGAATGCATCTGCTGGAATCGGAAACTGCAACTATTATGTTTAGGCGTGTTGCTTATTACCAGATGTTCGACTAGTTCGTCCCGTCGCGCGTCCCTTGATGTCATAAAAAACAGTCTTTAAAATTGTTTCATTCCGTTATTTTCAGAATCATTTGATTGGGCAGTTTGAATTTCGAAATGTATTCTTTGCGAATCATTTCAGTTTAAATCTCATTTACATAATCGAACGCGATTACGACCGAAGCGTAGGTAATGAAATTCAATATTGTATATTTTATTTTGTGCCCAAAATCCAACTGATTGCTTGGAAAATGAGAGATAATTGGCAGAGATGGGTTATATTCCTTTATGCTGACATTTCTTTCACACGAATAATGCCGGGAATATCGCTTTTTGTCGATATTGAGACTACCTCAGTGATGCACTAATCAAACATTGTATTCACTGAGGTCCTAGTCTAGATTCACTGGAAAATTCAAATGAAAATTCACACAGCGCTGATTTTCTGTCAGTACCATGTGGTGAGCGATCGCAACCCAATAAGCCATGCCACCAAGTGTATCACACGTGTACACACACTTATACCTAAAAAAAGTGACAATACTTGTCTAAGGGTCGTATTCCAGAACTCTACTCAATGCTCAAGTCAGGATTTGAGCAGACTTGAGTATGATTTCAAGCACTGGAAATACGACCCTAATGGCAAGGACTTGAGTATGATTTCTAGTGCTTTGAATCATACTCAAGTCCTGACTTGAGCATTAAGTAGAGTTCTAGAATACGACCCTTAGTATGTCGAGTATCAATATAGTGTCAGTAGAACGAATGGCAGTGATGGCATTCATTCATTCAACCGCCTCCATGGCCTAAAGGTTACCATGTTGGTCTACCACGCAGAGGTCCCAGATTCGATCCCAGACCGGGAGAAATATTTGTATGGCATTTATTTATCTCGTGAGTTCCATGGCACCAGAGACACAGGATTTCCCTAATACGGAGCTATGAGTGTGCGGGTTATTTATTTATAGGTTATTTATTGATATTCTATGCTTACGCTTACGTCTTTAGATCATAGGGGTATGCAGAGACCATAGATCGCCGCTAAGCATGCTCCTGACAAACCTCTTGCTACACTTACATTCATTAATCTTTTCATACGCGCCCTCTTATTCTTTTCACTACGCACTCCAGCCTTTTTCAGAAACTCAATATTTATAATATTTTAACAAACTCAATTTGATTTGAGAATGTCCTTCGTGGCCGTCCTCTTCCAATTATAGGCATCATTCCTAATTGCTAGTATGACAAACAAATCTGTAATTTGAAACCAACAATAGTAAAACATTCTTGTAGTCATAATTATTGTAAAATACAATTATAATCCTATTATTCATAATATCTACAGGGTGTTTTTTAACTGAAATCGTATGAGGAAAATTCGAATGCAGCACAAGCCTACATTCATCTACATTCACTAAAAAAGAAGTCGAGTTCCAGAGTTTTAAAATATATAGAAGCCAACCACGCGAAACGTAAGAAGACTGACATTACATTTCTCAAAAATATTTTACTGTTAAGTACAATTTAAAGTATAAAATGGAAGCTATTTTATAACTTTATTTTCATTCGTATATTTGAACAACAAATTTTAAACTAAACTGTACCATGTCGTCTATTTAACGATATCTAGTCGTTTTGCTACCGAGTCATTGAAAGTTATAGTCTTTCTACAGAAGTGGTCGTTTTGCGATCTAGTCCTTATGCGGATCAGGTCATTTTGAAGATATAGTCATTATGATACCGACCCAAATTTTCCAGTTGTGAGTATTAATAAATCCAATTAAATACGTAGACGTTAATAATGAGGGTTTACGAAACTTCATAGCCACTGTCGCATAGGACTCTGTACTGATAGAAGCTTCTCAAAGTCGTTAGTTAGTACTGAGCCAAACTGTTACTTACTTACTACTCGTATACTTGACGTCTATTGACTCTCGACGAACTCGAACTAAAACTGGAAGGAACTTTTATGATAACTTTGTAATGTGATACAGTTGAAAATCTAGATGCAATACAAAGGACAATATGTTAGTTCCTTAAACCAGATTGTGCAGTAGTGTACTGCCCTTGGAACAAAAAAGACACAACTAACATTTTTATCAAAATTGAGTTATTCAGGATCGGAAAAAAGGTTTAGATGATTTTTATTAAAATAATCTCCGTACTGAAACAACCGACCTCAAAAGTCATTCATCCCCTAGTTTGCCACCTTTAGAGGTAGAATATTTTCTTCAAATTTAAATGAGAGCACTTTCCGACAAAAAAAGAATAATTGAAAGCGGTTCACAAATACTGGAGTCATCGCGTAACATACATACAAAAAAAAAACGTACTGTCGAATTGAAAATCTCCTTCTTTTTTTGAAGTCGATTAAAAATGAAGTTACAAACATATTCGGAAAAAAGAAAAAAGATCAATCTATCATCATGGAAGAATGGCGTAAGTAAATTATGTCTAAAAAGTTTATTGCTCCATTACATGGACACCGTGGATACAGAAAAATATAACCCACATCCTTTCCAATTCTTGTAACTCTATCAACGATATTACTAGAATTGGAGAGGATGTGAGTTATATTTTTCTGTATCTAATGTAGCAATAACCATTTTTGACCTAATTTCACTTATGCCATTCTTCCATGAGGGGTGCGAATATCACAAAAATTATTGAATGGTCCTACTGCAAGCTCAACGGGGATAAATGGCACATGTTATCAATAATGACATTTTTTTACTATAAAATTGTATTTGACGTTTATTGCGTTAAAATACTAATTTCAAAGGATTTTACTTATGAATTATGCCCTTACACCCCTACTATATAGTTCAATTACAATAATAAATAAGAACATCAAAAATGCACAACTGAATACAATCGTGTCCTTTAGTCATGAGTCAAGTATTAAAAGTCACATTTGAATTAGTTATGCCCTTTATACGCAGTAATTTTTTTTTCTACTAAATAAAAAGAGAAAATTAAGATAATTGTAAAAACGGCTGATTAAAATCCAATGAGTTTCTCTATACAAAAAGTGGTATATGTATTTATAACATAAATAAACTACTCTTCTTTAGCAGAAAAACATAACAAATATTTAAACATATTTATGTCCGAAATTAGAATACTCAATAATATAAATATAAATTAGAATACGTTGTGCTTGTCATTCTTCTGAATGCAGTTTAATTTGTTTCAGTAAATTTTCATTTAACGTAAACTAAACATACGCTTGGCCGCAATCGCACCTGATGTGAAAAAAAAACTTATTCACTATAATCTTGAATAATGCCGATTGTAGTTTTCGGCAAACACAGATGCCGGCGGTGTATTCCATTTCTTTGTCATACGCATTAGCAATGAGGTACCAAAGCGCTTCGTGCCATTGTGGCAAATCAATAATATTGTATAACAATAATATAAGATTAGATTGTTTATTTTAGTAAAAAGGCTTTTGCACACTAAACTTGAGTCCAAACGTTAGTCTTTTCTGCTTAAATGTTTAACTGTGGCTGAAGTCTGCTAATTTCCATGAATCCACTGGTCATTGTAATTCCATTGAAACTTCAAGACTATATTGCTATTATGATAAAATTTGTGACTCTGCTATAATATAGTTTTTTTTTTTATAATATAAAGTGACGACACGAACAAGTCGTTCACCCAGCCAGTATTATAACCAGAAACAGAGACGAAATGTTCATTCATTCAATTTGTTTGAAAACTATTCTGCCAAATCATTACGGCGACAACTGCGCTCCGATTGGCTAGCCAGAATTCGAAACAATTGACGAGTGTCGTCAATTGTTTCACTTCACAAGGACCAGGTTAACTTGAGTCTTTGCTATAATGGGTGAAAATTTAAAAAATATATATTTAATTACCCATGAAATGTGATTCCATTTGTTTTGTAATTAAATGTTTTGCTGTTTTTCTCACACCACCAAATGGAACAGCTCCCCATAGTTAGAGATATTATCTTTACTACAATATATACCGAATATTTTTGGAATATACGGAGACATGCACACAGGTCAGTTGTTGGCGCTGTCCTATTTCAGCTTTCTAATTTGTGATTTCAGTGCAAACGAGAGTTGATATTTAAAAGTGATATAATGCCCGTTTGCCTGATGATTAGCCAGGGATAGATGGCCCTTGTTTCGTCTCCATTTCTGGTTATATACTCGATGCGTGCACCACAGTTGCAGTGCCACTCAGAGCTTGGAATGGCAAAGATCTGAGGGGTACTGAGATATAAGTTGACATGTCCCATGTGCCTGTAATTTCACCAGCACCCTTTCCCTTCTAAGCCGAAACACAGTAATGCTGACATTACTGCTTGGCGGCAGATACAGATAAGGTAGCAGTACTTCCCTGGATGAACTCGTTCACAAGGAGCTCTACAGCTACTGATAGAGTGTCAGTCGAACTAATGGCAGTGATTGCATTCATTCATTTAACTACCTCCGAGGCCGAGGGGTCACCATACTGGTCTGCCAGGCAGAGGTCCCTTCCTTTTGTCATTTTGACCACCATATTCCTTGCAAATAAAGCGATTTCATTTGATTCGACAAGATAATTTTACTTTACCTGCTTTTTCTTTGTCATTGCCACAAATTTAATAGAAAACACAGAATTGTATGCTGAAGTGAAGATACGTTCATAAATTAAAATTCTGACTTTAAGAGCGGTTACACACGCGCGCGATTTTAAGCAGCGATGCAAATGCGAAGTAATCGAGCGCCTGCATCGATACAAACGCGCGAACGTAAGCGTAACCGCTCTAAGATCAACTGTACTATCGTGACGAAAATAAATTACCCATCAGCGCTATACTTTTCAAGTAAATAACAACATTATCCACATATCCGAAATTATTTATATACATATACAGGGTTATAAATGGTTTTAACTTAAAAATAAAGTAGCTGATTTTCTAGTTGTGAAAGAAGTTAGTCCTCTGATTTAGGTATATTTTACTTACCAGAACGCTCCAACGTCGTCATTGTATCATGATTATAAAATGAATTAAAGTTATATTATTACGTTATAATATATTTATAAAATATTAACAACCTCGCAGTACTATATTACTAATATAAAGAACACTTTTTTCCATGACTTTTGATAATTCATCAGATTTTAATTTCAAACAAAAACATTTTATTTTTATATAGGTCTCTCTAAATAATAACTCTGTGCGATAGCAATGTATTGCGCTAGTGCACAAAAGGAAGACGTGTACGTTTGAACTTATACTATAAATATACGTAGTGACAAATTTAAATTATAAAACATATTTATTTAACTATCTGTAATGGTGAAGGTATATCGTATTGTTTTGTATTGTTCTAGAAATAGACTAAAGGGCAGTGTTAGTTAATTAAACATTTAAAAAACAGTCTTAACTCCTATGACTGACTAGACATGGGCAATATTCTTCAAGAGAAGCCAGAAACTTAAAAATAGATAGATAGAAAATATACGTGGATCTAAAAAATGTTACTTAAAAGTTTATTTTTGGTAAATTTAAAAAGTTTTGTAAAAGTCATGAAACTAAAGTTGTTGTTTATGATGTTAGTAAGATAGTCATGTCAGGTTATTAGTAGATTACAAATAACCCTGTGTTTCGTAAGACATTAATCTAAAAATGTATCTTTTATGTATCAACATCAAAGAAAGCAGCATACATACCTGAAACAAAAGAGCAAACCATTGTTACTTCCACCATAAATAATACCATAGTATAAGTATAAGACAAGTATGGTAACTCTATACAAACGTAGCAGCGCAGCTTGTATGTGTGCTCGCACCGTGTGCCGTGTACGGACGCACACATTCGCTTAATCTCGTTATGCACTTGCATTGCATAACAACACTGGCCGGCTCAAGGCGCCTTCCGTTAGTGTATTCGGGTGTTTGTGTATCGTCGTTGTTTCCGATTTCCATAACACAAATGCTTTATTTACTTACTTAGGGATCAGAGCTAAGTATATATCATTATTGTGCGAATGTGTGCGTGTACTTTGTACAGATTTTCTATACTTCTCTTATTTTACTACGATAACAATTTTTTAAAATAAAATTAGAATAAAGAAAAATTGCCTCCTTTATTTTAATGTGCCAGTCAAGACGCTTAAAGTAAACGACTTGTAAATGAGTAGAAATTAATTACTTTGTACCAGGAAAGAAGGATCTTTGCCTGTGACGTCACGAGAAAAAAGATAATTGGTTGGGTGAGAAAACGGCGAAGATAGATTAGCTTTGTACCGCCGTTATACTTACTGACTACAGTCATTAGTGCCTGCATAAGGAAATTGCTTAATTCTACTTGGTGTGAAGTAATATTTCTTGATATGTGAGAAAATGTATCCTATGGGAAAATAACACCTCATTTTTTATTATTTTAAGAGCGGTTACACACGGTGACTTCTAGCGGCGTGTCTGCAGCGATGCAGTCGCTGAGTATCTACCTTTAGACACACGCGCGACTTGAACAGTTACAGTATTTTTATTCCGGTTGATATTCACAAATTGCCATTTATGAGGCTTAAAAGTACAGTGAAACAAGAACTCTGTACTGAGAGTGTTTACGTATGACGTCCGTTTCGTATCAAATTCCGAATCCGAGAAATGAGGAGCCGAAATGTCACAGGGATCATTTTGTCTCTAGGTTTTTTTATGTCATCTAATTACGGGACGAGCAAGTCGTGCGGCTAATGGTAAGCTACACGCCTGTCCATAAAAGTTGCAATCGGACTTAGTGCACAAGCGATAATAATAACGCACACACTCAACATAGCCCCGCACTAGGGAAACCCTGTGTCGCGGGTGCCATGGACACACACATAGACAACCACAAATTACACCCAAACTCACGAGAGAAATAAATGTAGGTCATACAAATATTTCGCCCGGCCCGGGAATCGAACCTGGGACCTCTTCGTGGCAGTACGGCATGGTAACTTTTCGGCCACAGAGGCAGCTAAAGCGATATGCGAAGTGGGTCCGAGTTTTCTCTATTTGTATAGTCTCGGAATCGAAAGGAATACGAATCGGATACAGTGCGCCAACTTGATAAAGGTTATTTATTATACAGTTTCTGGGTGCTTGGATTACATATATCCATGAAAGTGGATACCCATTTAGCTCTATCAGGTATTCTCGATCTACGATGTTTCAAATAAATATTGTGAATGATAAATGTATATTTACAAAAGTCTATTACCAAGTTTGTCCTACCGGGAATCGGACCCTCATCCTGTGCGAACCGTTGGACCATAAAAAAATCATAAATATTCGAGAATAAATTTAAATATCCGAGAATTCATATCCCAAATTTCTAACCTAAGGTTGCCTGGAAGAAATTGCTACACAGCAATAAGGCCGCCTATTGCACATTATCTTACTATCTTCATACCTAAGTTACTTTATTGTATTTTAACTGTAATGTTATGTGCAAAAAGAATATTTCATTCATTCATTCATTCATTTCATATACGTATTCCAGAATTATTAAGGTAATTTGGCTTTCATTGGGTTTCTCAGGTATTACAAATTACGTTTTGTCGTTCCAATGCAGCTGACTCGATTTCTTCTGCTACAAAAATTCACCTACATTTTGCATGATAATATTTAAATATATCAGAAACTAGTATTTTAGAAGTTAACCCTAAAGTTCGTGTAATTTGTCCCGCTACACTTTTTTGTAAGCGTTTTCACAACATGACAGATGATACTTGCCAAATTTAATTTTCCAGAGCAACACTGTGGAAAAACGAGAGGCTAGTGTTAGGACTCGAATCTTATTTCATGCTTGGAGGCCGCCCGACAGGCTTGAAAGTGGCCTTATATCACAACGAATTCGGAATCCACGCAATTTAAAAAATTAAAATTAATTCTCACTGCGAGGCTTTCTCTTAAATAAGCGGAAAATGCGTGGATAATCTGCAATTTATTTCATGAAGGAGGATTATGGTCTCTCGTACATAATTAAGTTTGGCGAATTTACGTGCTTTCATAAAATTTATAAACACAGTTATTTGGCGCTCCTTGTTGAAAGGAGAGCTTGGAACGCCGTTTAATTCTGGATTTAATGATTGAAGAAATACATTTGAGACAGCTTTTACGCGCATTTGGGTTACCGCAATTTAAAACAGCACTAAAACTGGTGCAAAAGATACATTTTGCTTCAGATTTTTCGCATCTACATAAAAATCGGGAGATATGCTTCGCTGGCATCGACGTGAATTTTTCCAATGTCATTGATGGATGATGTTTAATGTGCAAACACGTTATTAGATACAATGTATCTCTGGTACACGATCAGTCAAAGCGAAAGGAAACAGCTCAACTTTCAAATTGTCACCATTCAGAAGCGTAGTCAGTAGCAGTAGAGGCAATCTTGTCTCCACTGCTACTCCTATTTCTACTGCCAAACACTAAATATCAGCATTACTGCGTTACGGTTTTGTATGTCAACTTTATGGCTCAAGGTGACGGGCGCAATGGCAGTACCCGTTCAAGTCTTGTATTACTTCGTCACCCCATCACTTGATATCATGAAAAAAGAAAAGAAGAAAGAAAATAAGTATACTCCATAGTCGGTAATGATCCAGGAATATCACTCTGGCTCCAAAACGGTCTAAGGTTGAAATGGGCTATAATAGATCAACAACGCATTTCGTATTATTTGCATACTGTTGACTATCGAGACGGTTAGTATCACAACAATTCTGCACTGTAATATAAACACAGAGACTACAGCCTACACGCTTTATCATTCAATCGCTTCTCCATGATAACAATGAAGAACATTATGTATTAATTAAGGGTTATATTCACCCGAATGCAATAAAGTCGCCTTCGTGAGTTGTTACATGCACTCGCCCGCAAAAGTTTTCTGAAGTATTAGATCCCACTGCTGGGCACGGTTTCAGTAAGCCCTTGTATCCACAGGAAGTCCACATGTTTTCAGTAGCATAGAAACGCGTGTCTTGGCTTTTTAGCGTCCTCACAATCATCATAAAATAATCAGATTGCTCAAGCGATGATTATTTGACCCAAAAACCAAAACGCGACATTATACAAAAGCGGTCGCTTATCAAAAGCTCGATAATTAAGGTTAGTTGTTTAGTTATTGTTTTCAATGCTAGGTTGGGACCAGTGTCTAGTTAGTTGTAACTGGATCCAATAACGGCCGTTTTGGTGCTGTTGTAATTGTTTTAAACGTAATTGGGATTGTGTAAAGGTTTCAATGTTAGTTCGATAAACAGGAAGAAGAAATACAATTCAATCAAGTAAATAAAAAAAAGAAATACAAGTCAATTATTTCGAATTCGGGTTGGCCGCAGTTCATTTTCAAATAGATTTTTAACTCGAGTTTACTAAAAACCGATTAAATATTTATGAAAGCCAACTGTTTTATACAATTAAGCGTAGATTTGATAATCACTAATACAGATTTTCTTACCACGGTATGGTTTTTTTTTCCCGATTTTTCGGAAGGGTTACACGCTCCATGGTCACAGGTTGACTAGCTAGCGGCAGAAGACAGCTTTAGAACAGACTTATCTCTCTACCCTCCTTTTTCGCTGTCGACGACTACCTTTCATCTCGATTACTTATAGCGCTAACATTGTCACTAACTTTTTTCTACAAACCACACCACACACACATTTCCACATGTGAGACAGAAGTCGAACCATTTTTGTCTATATTATTGTTACGAAATATCGGGAATATAAAAAGTAGTGGTATCGTGGTAAGACACCTGTAATTTATTGATAATCATTTACTGAATAACCACGAAAGTTGTAAAATCTTTATAGCGTAGATTTGAAGGCTCCGCAACAACGACAATTTAGTACTATAAAGTAACAAATTAAATAAATAAATTTGCTCCACCTTCCTTCAGCTCAAACCAAATTGTTCTAAATTCTAAAGCAGTAACGAAGCATAGAAACAAACTACCGTACCGTCGAAGTTTGAGACGCCAAGTTCAATATGCTTGGTACCTGCATTGTGCTCTGGTTTTGGAATATTAATTCTTCAGTTCCGTGGTTAGCCGTGTGTTACAGGTACAATCTTTGTGTAAGTTATTATTATCATAGCCATAATCCAAATAGTGTAACTTTATTCAAACGTAGCAGCGCGACTTGCATGTGACGCACACATTCGTATAATCTCGCGTGGCGCTCGAGTTGTACAGCTCGGGTCGTACGCGCCATTCATTAAAGAATTGAAGCGTCCGGACGGTTTTTAATGGTTATTTGTTATGCAAGGCTGCAAAGTTGTTGTTTAACGCGAGTGGCTTCAAGATACGAGACGCAAACTGGAGACTTTGCCGCCGAGAAAATGCACAACTTTTCACCTCACTAAAGCGAGGTAAATGGTAGATAAAAAAAACAGTTGAACTATAAACAAACAAAATTAGTCATCGCTGTCAATTTTATATCAACAATAATAAGAAGAATAAAATATAGGCACCAACGGATTTATATTACGTAAATAATGTACGGCAAATCGTGTAGATGAACGTGACATTATGTTTATTGTTTTCATCGAAATGAAAATTTAGATGCACCTCAGTCCACCGTCAAGTTCCAATTTCAAAAACCTTTTCCACGCTTTTGCGCCCAGATTTCTTATGAGAAAGAAAGCCTTTGCGAGCTAGTGAGGTGAAAAATATATTTCTTCATATTTTTCATATTTATAAACGTATCGCGTAAATATTTCCTCGTTTCGGCTTGGAAGGGTAAGGGTGCTGGTGACTTGTCAACTTAAGTCCACAGTGACGGATTTGTGATTTAAAGCTCTGAGTAGCACTGCAACTGTTATGGACAGGCGTGTCGCTTCTGACCAGGCTCACGACTTGTAATGTTCGTTCCGTTACTTGGTATCATAAAAAAGTCATGTGCATTTTATTTGCAAAGATTTTTATTTATCTATAAAATAGACCAGGCGGTCTATTGACGGTCGAGATTTGCAAAACACAGGAAAATAAAAAACCCCGTTACCCGTCGTGCGATCCTGCAACGAGAAATCCGCGTGTAATAGGTCCCAGAATCTGCGAACAAGTTCTACCCACAAAACAGAAAGGTGTTACAAACGACGAAATGTTTTATTTACACCCCAGTGAACCTTTTTTATTGGATAATGAATTTTTCTCAAACATGCTCGGAAATGTTTGCAATACTTTCAAAACACGAACACGGAGAGTTTGACATTTATGGACCGTGCGACTTCTTCCCGGTCAAGGCCTGCAAAGTAAGTGGACATTTCTCCGAAGCCCTTATTTTCTGTGTCGACGCACTAAACTCCACTTATTTATCAAAACAAAAATCTAAAAATAAGAATGTTTATTATAGGCCGAAAGTTGAGCGGAGAGCACAATAACTGCCTAATAACCACTTAGTACCTAATGGAAACAAAATCCGAAATACTTAAAACCTCACAACCGGTGGAGTGTTTCGAATGCGGAATCCAACACACAGTGTCATATTTCTCAAAATTGAAGCCATATTTCAATATTAGGCTTTCGTTCACGTATAATAAACTAGATGACAGTACTTAGAATCCGAATTTCACAATAAACTAAACAATAGTTTTATCACAATGCCAAGTTTCAATCAATCATACTTCTCACCTGGTCTCAAAGTAGAAAATTCCGTGTACTATAAATTAACCGAACTACAAATACACTCTAAGGCACCCAGAACACCCAGACCAGAAACAATTTGGAAAAGTACTCTTTACAAATTTTTAACGATAATCGAACCTGGGACATCCTCATGCAGCGACCACAGTGCACACCGTTGAGCCATCGATAATTACAAAAATAAACCAACCATCCCACTAGTATTATAAAGTAGAATTCTAGGAATATTAAATAGTCGAACTCGAGTTTGTACCATGCTTAGGTACATATGCAGACTTGGTACAATGACTTAGTGCATAGATCAGGGACCAGGGTATTAGGGAAGTTGTCGAACTAGAAATTGACAAGTTACGTGCACAAATTCAACTTCACCCTAAACTTAAACTCCTAAAGGATATTACTGGGGATATATTTGGGAAGAACTTTTGAAGTGTAATAATATAGAAAAGAGTGTGGTATCAATATTTTTTTTTGTATCTATGTGTTGTGGCGTTGCGATAAATGTCTATTCTATTCTAAATAACAAAGTAATACGTTAAATGCCTAACCTATGAAATTTGGTTTGGTGCAGATACGCGCCTTTTACTAATACTACATACGCGGATTTGCACTATCCCTGACGTTATATATTTATGCATTAAATTATCGAAAACTTTTTGGTATTATGTTTTTTTTATAAAATAACTCCCATAGTTTGTAAGTATTAATACAAAGATCGAACACTAAGAACTATTCCTTCGATCCGGCTGGATTCGATCTGGCAGGCACGTTATGCTCAAGGCGCTGGTTCGAATCCTGCCGGATCGAAGGAATTTTTTGATCTTTGCATTAATAATTATAACATTCATATCCACCTTAGTGTGCCTCTAAGGACATAGCTCTAAATAAACAAAAGTTTTTCAACTACATTTCAAAACTAATTTAAAACATCATAAAAGTTACACATAAATCAAAAACAGAGAAAATCCTTTAAAAACGTGTTACAAATCAAGAATGAAAAATGTTGCCCACTTTAAATTATAAATTTACGCTCGGCAGAGCGAATTAATGACAATTTTTCTCCAAATTACAGTCCCTGTAATTAAATATAATTATAGACGCATACCAAAAAGAAAAGTGAAAAATTTTCTACTTTAATGTAGCGATGGGATGAACAAGTCGTGCCCTTGGTGGTAAGCGACACGACATCACCGTTGTAGTAACAGAGCTATAAATCAAAAAGACCTCAGGGGCTTTGTTCTCCTAGTTGCTTGTGAAAAAGTTCGTCTGGGGAAGTACTGACACCCTACCTATTTCTGCCGCCAAGCAGTAATGTGAGCATTACTGCGTTCCGCTTTTGAAGGGTAAGGGTGGGATTAATAAAATTACAGGCGCATAGGACTTGTCAAATGGAATCGCTTCATTTGCAAGAAATATGGTGGTCAAAATCACAATAGGAAGGGACTTCTGCGTAACAGACCAGCATGGCAATCGATCAGCCACGGATGAAGTTAAATAAATTAATGCCATCACAGCCATGCGTTCGACTGACTGGGACTGGTGAAATTACAGGCACATGGGATTTGCCAACTTATGTCTAAGGGTGATGGGCGCAGCGACAAAACCCCTGAGGTCTTTTTGATTTATAGCTCTGTTACAACGGTGATGTCGTGTCGCTTACCACCAAGGGCACGACTTGTTCATCCCACCGCTTGCGATTATAAAAAAAAGAGAAAAAAAAAATACTTATTCAATCTCACAGTAACGATATTCGGATTGTATGTGCTCGGATTTGGATGATTCTTTTTTTTTGGAAAGATTACCTCACCTCAGTAGTGGTCCCATTTAAATTTGAAGAAAATATTCCACCTGTAAGGGTGGCAAACTAGGGGATGAATCCGTTTTCGCGTACTTTCCGATTTCAATAACACTTGGCAAATAGATGTGATTCCACGAACTTTTGAGGTCGGTTTTTTGATCTCTACACATTTTCTTAGATCAAACAAATGTTAAGAATATGGGTCTCTGTATGCGTAGTTCAAAATCGTAATATTCTGCGATACCGCGTTATTGTACAAAGGCAATCCGATATAATGTCAATAATTGACATCAATAATTCAATATTTTATAATAATAAATTTACATCGTTCGATATTGTTAATATTTACAACATGGCGCTCGAAAACTTAATTAACTAACTAGTTCACGCTTCGGTCGTTGATCCAGGAACATTAAATGTAGTTAATGAACGTAATGAAAAATTGTGTAAATTCAAAAATTAATTAGGTAATTACATTTTACCAAAATAACATTTTATTTCATCAAAAGGAATTCGATATGGTGCATTCACATAGCTGTATCCAGACTTATGACTCATACTACCATTTTTTATATCATACCAAGTGACGGGACAAACTTTATTACTTACTTACTTAATTAGTTGAAGTGTCCCTCAGAGTTTTAAAACGCAAAGATCTGTGGCGCATCATCCTGAGATATACAGACCCGGAACGCAGTAATTCACGGCAGAATTAGATACGGTGGCAGTACTTCCCTGGACGAATTCTATCACAAGGAGCTCTACTGCTTCTAATACAAATTTTGTGAGTTTGGAACCGTTCGACATTGTAGAAGACCGGAATTCTCTGCATTGGTCTGTGTTTCCGACCATATACAAGCCGAATGTCTATTGGATAGGCACCTTCTGGGCGAGCTATTTCTAGAAGCATACGATTGTAGACCCCATCCCTGCTCCAGGGCTAGGTAGTGGTCAAGAGTAAGTTCATGAATAAATAAGAGAATAAATTGTCTACTGAGAGTGATACATGAATGTAAAAAATCTTTAGCTCAGATCTTTATGCCAAATATAACTTTGGGAAAAAAATTATTAACATTTTCAAATGATTCACACGAAAAGTGATCTCTGGTAAATTGTTACTATAAGGGTTAACTACCTCTGTGGCCGAACGGTTACCATGTGAGTCTACCATGCAGAGGTCCCGGGTTCGATTCCAGGGCCGGGAGAAATATTATATATACATTGATTTATCTCGTGAATTTGGGTGTAATTTGCGGTTGTCTGTGGTGTGTGTGTGTGTGTGTGTGTGTGTGTGTGTGGCACCTGCGATACGGGGCATCACTAGTGAAAGAAGTAAAATAAAAACAAATGTGAATTGAATGAATTTTTATCTAAATAAAATAAATAAATAAATAACGCACACACTCAACATAGCCCCGCACTAGGGAAACCCTGTGTCGCGGGTGCCATGGACACACACTTAGACAACCACAAATTACACCCAAACTCACGAGAGAAATAATTGTAGGCCATACAACTATTTCTCCCGGCCCGGGAATCGAACCTGGGACCTCTGCGTGACAGTCCAGCATGGTAACCGTTCTACGCACTCATACTGAGCCTACAATGCCCAAAAAGCAGATCTCTTATTGCATAATATCGAGTGTAGTCATCATCGTCCAAAGCAATAAATTAATAACCAAGAATTGCTCTGAACTGTAATATAACACCAACAGCGGTGACGCAACTTACGTAAGTCCAATAAGAACTAAATAAGCATTGACTAAAATAGGTGTTCGGCACTCGAGTTGCAAATAAATCGCGGTTATGCGCTATCGGATTGCGACGTAAATAACCTAAGCTCAGTCTTCCTCCTTTATAAATGTCACTATATGTTTCTTTGGCTTGTTATGGCATCATCAATGTCTTATAAGTTCCACTGAACACGTATTTCCTCTAAGGAAAGATGTTTGGCCACTGCAGTACAAGCACGCGATGATGGCCGTTTTGACAGATTACAATAGTGAGGTCTCAATTCATTATCGAAAAACATATAATCAAATGCGAGTCGCATCTGTAAGTTTTTAGATTTATAACTAGTATTGCAAGGGGTAGCTGACTAAAAAAAATAAAATTAATTAAACGAAAATAAAAGTGTTTACTTAATATATAGTCAAATTCGAAACTGTTTTGAGCTTTGACGCGAGTTTGCCGGAGGTAGAAGTTGTCCTGTCGATCCTATAAGCGACTATCATAGGTTTCATTGACAACAATGTAGACCAAGTAGCTTCTTCAACGTAGTTATGAATTAATACGAAACTTGATGAGCGGACAAACGTCAAAACGGCCATCGTAGTGTGCCGGTACTTTAATTAAATATCACTAATTGCAGGTTACTTACCACGGTATCAGTTCTTTTTATCCTCCCGATATTTCGGGACGGTTATTCGCTCCACGGTCACAGGTTGACTGACCAATGGCAGATGATAGTTTTAAGAACTGACCTATCTCTTTACCTTCTTTCGCTGTCGACGACTGTCTACATCTCGATTACTTGTGGCTTTACTATTGTCACTCACTTTTTTCCGACAAACCACCCACTGTATCCAGACATGAAACTACAGTCGAACCATTTTTGTTTTTATTGTTATAATCATTAGCACTAGATTGTTAAATGTCGCTCCATTATGTCTGTTTTTAAAACTGTCATCTGCTACTAGCCAGTCAACCAGGATAATCATTAAGAGAATAACTAATATCTGTATGCGTTATGGCTTAAAATCTGTATGAGTTATAGGTCCGCCACGATGGCCCAATGTTGGTTGGGGACTTCATATGTTTTCCAACCGTTATAATTAAGACGTTATTCAAGCTTTAGCGAGAGTATTTAGAGCAAGCTTTAGAGAGTAGTATTGATACTAAAGATTAACAAAGCTATAGGTACTGTAACGATGCCGACTTCTTTCATCCTCAATCCCACCTTTGCATCATCATTTTAGTCTGGTTCCTGGACACTTTTACTGGTCACTGGTTATTTTTAAAATTTTGAATAATTTTCAAATTTCGTTTTCTTCACTATTCTAACGGTTGTTCTATCCATCATCACTCCCATCAAAATTCTTGAAACGAGAAGACGTGCCCATAAATTATAAATTACCTTCATCCTTATTGTAAAACTTCAAGTTGATTACTATTAAAATTATAACAGACCCTTTTGGATCTTTCTTTCCGCTTTTATCTTCTCTTACAATAAATTTTGTGGGCTCAGCCTTCTGCATTCTCATTTCTCTTAGACTAGGCTACAGTACAGACATCTCGATTGCAAAATAATCAATACGTTGCCACTGGGCTGCCATCGCTCTTGTCATAATTATGTTTTATTGCAAACACATGTGATCAACGTTCTTGGTTAACGAGCTCTATATAAACGCTGTTTGATCTCATTTTGAACACTAAGAATACAACAGCAATAAATTGCTGTAGATTCTAGAACTAATATTTACACCAGATCGAATTTGCTAATAGATTCAATTTTACCCATGTAGCAAATGGGTCTTTTTTAAGTCCAGCAAAGAGTAGACTTCACCGATCCATACAAAGTTTGATCATAGTATGAATACCAATTAAACAAATTCAATTATTTTTAACCGACTTCAAATAAAGGAGGAGGTTCTCAATTCGACTATATGTTTTTTTGTATGTATGTTACGCGATAACGCCGGTATTTGTGAACCGATTTTCATGATTCTTTTTTTGTTGGAAAGAGGGTACCTCCATAGTGGTCCCATTTAATTTTTAAGAAAATCATCCACCTCTATGGGTGGCTGTTCTCGCATGAAGATTCATTTCTATAAATAGCGCCTAAATTTTATTATAACCAGTAATTATTTTAATGGTTATTTTAATTAAGTATGTTGTATTGTTTTCAAATTATAGCTGTCTCACTAACACAACATAAGGCCTACTGAGACAGCCAAAGTCAAAGTCAAAGTCAGAGTCAAAGTTTACATTGCATTACATATATGTACGTTGGAAATGAAACAATTTTTTAACTCGTAAGTTTGTTTTTTCAACCCAGATCCGAAAAAAATAATTTCGTTAACAATATTAATATTAAATACCTAACCATATATTTTTTCCATAGCGACTGTTTCAACACTTTCACTGTTATGCGGAATCAACCAAAGCCTTGAACAATGAAAGTATTGAATAAATCACTTTGGAAAAAAATGTATAGCAAAATTGAGGATTTACACTAATTACTTATACGGTGTGAAAACACAATTCCTAAAAATGTTCACGGTAGAAAAAAAAACACAAACATTAAATGCACCAATGATATTTTTTTATATGAACTAAACTAAATAGAACACATATACATTTTTCAAATGGCTTTAATTTCGTTTGTAAAAAAATAAATTCTGAAATAAAGCCAGTAACTCTGCCGCTCGACCCAAGTAAAATGAACCGTATTAGTACGGGATAAATTTCAATTGCTCCGTGGCCGAACGGTTACCGTGCCGGACTGCCGCGCTGAGGTCCCGGGTTCGATTCCCGGGCCGGGAAAAATATTTGTATGGTCTACATTTATTTATCTCGTGAGTTTGGGTGTAATTTGTAATTGTCTATGTGTGTGTCCATGGCACCCGCGACTCAGGGTTTCCCTAGTGCGGGGCTATGTTGAGTGTGTGCGTTATTATTAAAAAAAAATCGTTGCTTCTCAGTAATGACTCTTAAGATTTAAATTCAAAAAGAAAAAGTTCAAAAGTACAGTGTCAAGCTTGATATATTATCCACTGAACATATCCAAACCTGAAATTGTTCAAAAAATAATAATAATAAGTCGTTATTAAAATAAACTGAATTTGAATAGTAATAACGTACTTAAAATTCTCTTTGTAGAATATTCTCTATTCCATATTGTTTAGAAAGGACCTGAACAAGTGTTAGTAGAGTTAAAAGCCTTTGAAAATCATTCAACCTTGCTTTGAAACAATACAAGACTAGTAATATATTACGCCGCAGAACATAAACTCGTGTAATTTTATAGTGAAGTTGCAAAATTTGTTTAGTTGTAACAATTCACAAACTACTACAAAATCTCAACAGACAGGAAAAATATGAAAATGTTTGTAGTAGTTTTGTACCAACACAAATTACATTTGTTATAGTTTTAATCCAAAGACATACATGCGATACATTTGTAAATGATTTTGTTATCTCTAAAAGAATACGAAGTATAATATTAAAAAGATCTTATTAGTTAAAATGGTTTAATCTTTATAGAATGTACAAAAGTAAAATGTGCCCGCAACTCCACTAAAACGGAACTAGATTTTTAAAATTACATAATAATATACATTAAAACGTTTGAAATAGACTTTTACTACCGCTAAAGAATTAGTTTAGCTATTCAACGGGGAAACTTTGCCCAACTACTCAGCACGATGTCCTAAGGCCATCGCAGGGTTAAAGGTAAACTTTTTTTATGATACTAAGTAATGGGACGAACCAGTGCGCCTGATGGTAAGCGACACGCATGTCCATAACAGTTGCAGTGCCACTCAGAGTAACTTACCCTTCAAAACCGGAAGTCAATAATGCTCACATTACTGCTTGGCGGTAGAAATAGGCAAGGTGGCAGTACTTCCCTGGACGAACTCTTTCACAAGGTGCTCTACAGCAACTAAATTCTAAAAATCCAAATATTAGGCATATTTAGTATTCTATTCCCTTTTCTTGACTACCATTTACATATAATGTATGGTATAATTTTCTATATCAAAATATAAAGTATTATTCTACATCACTATGTCGTTACTAAACGAAGCGTACAATTCACGCGTCTCCAACCTAACAACCAATTTTCTACGTTCCTTTCGTAAATTATCTACGAATTTAAGCATCCAGCAAGCCTTTTGCTGCTAAATATAGAATATAAAACGTCTTGTTCTTTTATTTATCAGCAAGCTATAAAGATTGTGAAAGAAGAAATGTCGTATATTAAAAATATGTTGTATATTATCTTTGAAAGAGCTAGACGGTTACGCATTCCGAGTGTAAGATTGTCACCACACTCATGACCCGTTATCGCATTAAGCCCATCAGAAAAACCTTTATGTCCATATTCTACGTCTAAGGGTGGCAAACTAGGGGATGAATCCTGTTTCGGTACTCTGCAGTAACCAATTGTTGTTAGTTTCCGTATATAAGTACATATAAGCAAATTTTAAAGTCGGTACCTTAACTTAACTGCCTTCGTGGCCGAACAGTTATCATGCCGGACTGCCACGCAGAGGTTCCAGGTTCGATTCCCGGGCCGGGAGAAATATTTGCATGACCTACATTTATTTCTCTCGCGAGTTTGGTTGTAGTTTGTGGTTGTCTATGTGTGTGTCCATGGCACCCGCAACCCAGGGTTTCCCTAGTGCGGGGCTATGTGATGTTTTAAAGAGAGCACAACGCGTTGTGGATGTTTTTTTTCTATTTTTCAGTGAAAGTCTAACATACTTATATATAATAAAATTATATTTAGTAACTTCATTGTAATATCAATAGCATCGCTAATCAGGTCGTAACGAAGTCCTTATCAGAGAACACCCCGAATGCTTAGGAAATACGGAAGAATGTCGCTGCAGTATATCATGGTTATAGAAAATGATTGGAATAAAGATAGTAAAGAGACCCCTTCAGTGTAAGGTTCATTATCTTTCACACATTTCGCTAAGCGACGTCGTAATGTCAAAATAACCAAAAAGTATTGGTTGCCGAAACAGTTCCGCTTTCGCAGTTAACAGACGCATTTGACATTTATTTGTTCGAAATGTGGATATTTCCTGTCTGGTACGTAACATAAAATATTCGCTCGTTTCTGAGAAACGCCTCACGACGCCGCGACAACGCTCGTTCGGCGCGAGTATGTCACATTTCGACGATCTTGTGATCAACTGTCGCATTTAATTCTTTATTCGTTACAGGAGAGATGAGAAAACAACTTTCTGGCGTCTGGCTGTATGTCTATATTCAGTACTAGCTTTAGTATGGTATTCTAAATCTACTCGTTCATTATAGAACAACATTTGTAATGTAATAAATTACAAATGTTAATTTGTTTCATAAACAGTACATAAAATAGGCATAATAAAAAATATCTTTATAACAAATGAAAGCATTTACGACACGTTAACACACACAGTCATCACCTTGAAATTACTGAAAAAATGTGATATAGCAGAAGGACTGAAAGAGCGCGATCAGCACGTGCGAAATTAAACACAAAATACACGCATGTACAGTAAAATTTTCTATGAACTGGTTCTCAATTTAAATATCGCTAACCGAAAATCACGTAAAAACTCATAATGTTTATTCAGTTTGTATGCGTGTGATTGTTATTTATTATTGCCATGGTAGCAACTCCTTGAAAAAGGGTTCATTCAGTCAAGTGCTGCCGCCATTTTTATTTTTTTTATAATTTTTCTAAACGGATTGTGTAACCAATGCGTTTTTAGTTAACTTAATGTCTATCGGCAGGGAATTGTTTGCTTACCAATGTTATTTTGATTTCTATTATGTTGTAGTATAAGCTGTTTGTACCCTCTAAAATAAAAATACATATTTAAGGTACTGGTGAAATTACAAGCACAAGAGACTTGTCAACTTATGTCTCAAGGTGATGATGACGCAGTGGCATTGACCCACAGATCTTTGCGCTTTAATCCTTCGATAACATGGGGACAAACCGATTGAGATGTCGCGCAACACAACGCTCAACAACTATGTGAAATGTCCTGGGGACAATGTTTCGGAACATTTTGCAGGCCTAGCCTTGGATACACTTGTTGGTATTTATAGAAATGTCGCCCGAGCAGGTTGTAGCGATCAGTGCTACTTAGTTATTTTGGGTAGTTTAGCGAAACGTAAGCGAAAGAGAAGGTGGTGGATGGGGAATTATTTACTAAAACGACAAAGAAGAATTAATATTTTAAGTGAAGCGGCACTAACACGCGGCACGTGTTTCCGCTCTCAACAATATGTTTTGCGTCACGTAAATGCGTCGCAAAATGTTTCGCGACACTAACTAATGTTGCAGAGATGCGTAGATTCACTGTAGCGCGTCGTGTTGGGAGACATTTTGTTCCCCAGCGTATCCAAGCCTTTAAAGTGGCATTGTAACTGTCGCTTAGCACCAGGCGCACGCACGACTTGTTCGTCAGTCACTTAGTGTCATAAAAAAGAATCTATTTCTGCCGTCAAGCAATGTGAGCATAACTGCGTTCCGGTTTTGAAGGGTAAGAGGGATGCTGGTGAAATTACAAGGGACTTGTCAATTTATGTCGCTAATATGCCTAGCGCTTACCGCCAGGCGCACGACTTATTATTCATGTTACTTATTTACTGGTATCATAATAATTGTAACTTTGTTATAAAAAAAAACGAACTCAAAAGTTCGGGGAATTACATCTATTTGCCAGGTATTATTGAAAACGGTTACCGGAAAGTGCGCCCAAAATCATATGAATTTTTGATATTGACTATGAATATCATAATGTGGTTTTAGTAAAACTCAGTATATACAACTTCTACGACGGTTACCCTTTACCAATTAGTATACAGCAGTTCACACATTTACCAATTTAATATTTAATGTGACAATGCCTGCAGTCGCTAGCTCTAAATATTAACATTTTACGACCCAGACGATAATATACTTACAGTATGTAAGTATTGTGTTAGTCTACGCAACGTCTGGTCTAATGATAGGATTACGTGAAACAGATGGTGTCAATCTCCCTTCGTTATTGTTAGACCTTTGAAAATGATATAGTGTTTTTTTATAACAAATTTTTGGCAACGGTTTCGAGAAAATACTACTTATATTATGTTTCAAACATCTCATCATCAAACCTAAGAGGTATATTCCTGTCAGTCATTTCTCTTATAAGCCAGCTACTTGACCTCCTTGTACGACACGACACCAACCTTGTCCTTTATTTGATTTACGTAACTGCGTCTAAGTCAACCTCTTCCCCTCTTCCCCTCCAAAATGGTCTTAAGGAAGTTGTCGTATCGTATCAAATGTCCAATCATTTTATTCTATAGTATTCAGGATAGTTCTTTTCAGATGTCTAATTGTAGTAAGACAATGACTCTATATAAAGTAATTTAGATGAATAAAAGTAAACAGGTGAAACCAAAATCTTGTGCAACAGGTAGGTATGCTATTTATATAATAATAATAACAAAATGCCAGATAACCATACTAACACGACACAACGTGTTATTTACTATTATCACAAGGAGATTAAGCTCTTTCTGATTGGATCAAGCTGATCCGCTTTCATTAATGTGGCTATTCCCTCACCTGGTTTCAAACTGGGGAAGTCGAAGTACTATGAGTACCAGAGCAACGGCGTTTACTCGGACACAACATTGGTTGTGGAGCCAAATACCAAAACCAATTTAGAAAAGTTTTTATGGGCCTCCGTATCCTCAATGCAAGCTATTGGGCCGCTGTGTCGCATTTTTTTTTTTAAAAACAACAAATTTCAATCGTGTTTACTACTTTTTAAAAATAATATCAAGTAACAGAATGAAAAAGTCGTGCGCCTGGTGTTAAGCGACACACCTGTCAATAGCATTTGCAATGCCACTCTAAGCTTTAAATCGCAAAGATCTGAGGGTCACTGTCCCTGGGCTTGTCGCTCTGAGACATAAGTTGACAGTCACATGTCCCTGTAATTTCTTCAGCACCCTTACCCTTCAAAACCGAAACACAGTAATGCTCAGATTACCTACTGCTAGCGGCAGAAATAGGTAAGGTGGCAGTACTTCCCTGGACCAACTCTTTCACAAGGAGCTCTACTGCTGCTAAACAGAAATATTTAAAAAAATCTGTACACCGACACGTTCATCTAATATCATCTCCAGCTCAAAATATCCTCGCAGCTGCATCGCTGTCCTAAATTGAATGTTAAAATAGAATCGTCATGTAACGCATTGGTTTTATTTCGCTCACTTATTTTTCAGAGGATGTATCAATTTTCCGGCTGTCAGTCATCTCTGTGGACAGACTGCACGGCGATGACATGAGAAAATAACATTTGACCTTATAAAATGCGATACAGTTTCTGAAGTGAGCGTCTTGAATTTCTTCTGTTTACAAAGAACTTCTAGAATTGTATCGTTCATGTCAGTGTGGACAAGGATTTAATATCAAAGTTATAAAATGTTCGATTGGTAGATTACAAAATGAGCCCCTTTAAGTATTTTATTTTATGTTGTGTTTACCGATTTGTTAAGAGTGGTTGTCAGCCTGATGGAAGAATGATTACCTCAGAATTCTCATTCATGTATGTATGACTTTCATTTCTAAGTTATGTACATTTGTGAATGTTTAGTAGATATAGCTCTCGCTAATGGTGAAGAAAAACAGCGTAATGAAACCTACACATTGAAGAAGGTTTATTGACCTTTAAGTCCCCAATCCACATTGATTGATGATGATGATTATGTGTTTAACAAAGATGACCAGCAAACATTTAATTTCTTTTAAATACACAAAATGTACTCTTCAAACGGTTTTATAAAGAAGATATTAAGTTTCAACCTTATGTTACATTCTGGAGAAAGAAAATGCGAAGAAACTTTCTATTAACGAATAAGTTTAATGTATGACTTATTTGAGTAGCCTTAAAGGTATTCCAATGAAATTGGAATGGATACTGAATAAAAGTTACTTACTTGTGCGCATTGCGGTGCTGACAACGAGACAGACCGAAACTGTCAACTAACTTATCAAATATAGCAATCAGCTTTGCAAGTCACGTCTAGGTTGGAGATTTTCGTTTCGAATTTCGTATTTATCTACGATTATCGCGTCATGGGTCTGATGACATTTTTGTACTAAGTACATATTGGTTTCGATTTGGGTAAACGAAATTTAAACTTAATTTTAGTTCAATGCATCAGACTCTTTCGGTATCAGTAATCAAATATAAAGATTTAATATAATTTAGAGTTGTCAAACTTTTACAGCTTATAAACTTTATCGTGATACAAATGCAGCCATCTAAAATTACACTTTAATCTATGCACATCGACTAGTTTCACGTAGTTTGACAGATCTAAACTAAAATGAAAATTTCTGTCCTTTACTTACTTAAAATTAAGAAGAGAGACGCACTGATCTTTTTTAAATTAATATGTTTGCTAGAATCGAAGCCATTATATGTGGTATAGCTGCTTACACACTCGAGTAACACGTAATAAGCATAAGGTATTTTTAAAAGGAATTTCATGTTCCGTATAACGTCGAAACAATTCACCGAAATACAGCTTTTATTTTGGTGAAATCATGATAAATAAACATGACGCGTAACGATAGCAAACGAGGCTGAGAAAACCTCGTGAAACTTCCGTAAATGGCTCGTATGTTATATGACTTATTTTCTTTATTATAAACTAAGATACAAAATTCTGAACAATGATAACGAGTTTAATGTTCACAAGAGTTATCATAGCGATACCAACTTGCTTTATGAACTCAAAGGGAACTTTACAAGACCATTATTCGAAATATTTAAAGTTTAGACAAAATCCTAACCGATAAATTTACGAAATGTGATTAAGATCAACAACTTGGCGGGTTATCAGATATTTTGTATCCGGGATAGCGGTCGCATTTTACTGAAGTAATTCTCTTTAATTAGCCTCAACACAAAGTTAGAGTTAGGTATTTATCAGATAATTAAAAGATGTAAATCTCATAAAATTTTTGTAATGACAATTTTGTAAATAACTTCTTACCAAATTGCAAAGGTTAGCCTTATCCGAGAATTTTGGTTTTTCTTTTTCACGAGCTTGTTCTTCGTGACCAATACATACATCCTTCTCAAAACATCGCTATAAGTTAATGGGTTTCCAAAACCCCCTTTTAACACCTATAGCACCAAACTAGTCTAGCTGGACTCTGACGTCTGGCAGGACTAAGAAGAAAAACTTAAAACTGCTAGAAAACTGGGGGCCTACCACAACCTCTTAAAACAATATTACTTTTACCTTACATTGACTTTTCGAACCATAACGCGCTTAAAGTAAGCTTATTTGTAATGTTAAATCTATGATGTTTTGGCAGCTTTGTGACTATTCATTCACTCAGTTCGTACTATGACGTGACTTTGACATTAAAGTATTATTGCTCTTAAGTCAAATTTAAAATCTTAAAATAGTTATTCGGACGCAGTGGAAACAATATTATTTTTAGTTTTATTGTCTTAATATTGATTTGTAATAATTAAAAGTTAAGTTGAACTTATTTATTTACAAATGTCTCTTCAATCTTTTGTTTATATTTTATTTAATAGCACATAGAAAATAATTTCTCGTAATATAAAAATACGCGATGTTTATTTCGTAAAATTATGACAGCGCCATCTATGTGCTCCTTGGCTAAACTAACAGTTGACAACTAGACTATAATTTCGAATTCACAAAGTGACTATCAAGACTCAGCTTGTTTTATTTATTTTATTTATCTTCGTGAAAATGCGGAATAATAATTGAAAACAACGTAATTTTAATAGATTTCATTATGGCATACTTTTCTTTTTTTGGCCGTTAAAATAATCTGAATGTAAATAATATTAAGTACTTTAACTTAACATTATACTACGATAACTCGATTCGGAACATCAAAAAAGAAAGATATGGCATTATACAGTTCATATAGCGTTATTTCTTTCCTACTTGGGAAATCATTCGTTCTTTCAGTCACTTTAGCAATAATACATTACTTGGTTGATAGGTTTGTCATGGTACGAAAATGAGTAATATTACAATAAGCTTACTTTATGCTTACATTGAAATAAGATTGTTTTTGGAAAGGTTATGGTAGGCCCCTGGCTAGGCTTCTCATAGATCTTTATCATTATTATTTTCATTGAAAAATAAATACGCGTTTGACTTCCATCTCACTGATAGAAAATGACCATGAAGTCGATGGAGCATGCACACCTAAATAATGCCCACTCTCGCCTTGAAAAGGTCGAAGTTATACTTTCAGGAAACAAGTCGCAGGCAGGGAACTCCACTCCATAGCCGTTCGCCATATAAATGTGGAAGCGAAACGCTTGGTGCGGATTCTAGGAATATCACAACATTATTTTACATACTATATATTTATTATACATTATATATTATTTTATAGTTTCAATAGGCATATGTCCAACCTCAAGCTAAATGAGACCAGAGACGCAGATTCTGCTATTAAGCGCATAAGACGATCTCTCCAACTTCTACAGCAATGTCGCTTTCTTATTTCATACAAAACTCAATACAAGCATAAACCCGAGCAGGTAAAACCAATCAAAACTAAGAAGAACATAAGATTTAGTGACAAAGGGCTATACAGACACTTAGCCAGCCTTCGTTTCTGATGCATATACAGAAAGCGGTGTCCCTCGATACTACATGCAACGTTCGCCGGTTCTTGGATCATGCCATTATATAAGACTAGAATTTTCTCTCTATCTCTTTTTTTTTCGTTTTCCAGAGCATTAATTATTGCCTTACGCCTTATGAATTTTTAAAAAGACAACTTACACCGTTCGTTCCCTTTGTGCCACCTTCTGAAAATGAAGTACAGTTACGTACAATAACTCTTTCCGCGGAAGTCTCGGATATTACCCACGGGGAACTGGAGTCTGGTACGATTAGAACAAAACCTTTCACTTAACTTTGGCACCTTTGCTGCGGTCAGATAAGTTGTAGTGACAAAATTAACCAGTCACCTAAAAATCACGAGGACTCCCGTCACTGAAATCCATACTTGAATTTCCAATACTGGCAAATGTTAATTGGGTAAATTATTGTAAAATTTATTCACACGCTTAATTGATCATCCTTTTAATAGTTTCCTGTTCATACGTCGTAGTAACGTATACTAGGTTAATGATTTGGCGCCATGCTTGAGTAGAAAGGTTTATGACACCAACTTCGAAGCACTTTGTTTCTAAGTTCAATGCTATGCAAATACCGTAGTCGAAAGTTCTCGAACGATGTTAAGTATTTTAATATGATGATACCTTTGTTTGGTAATGATGTTATACTGTGTCTCCAACACATAGCGGATGAAAGAGAAATAGAATCTTTTTAATAAAACAAGGGGCGGGGCTAGCTACAATCTCCACTCGCAAGATAACTTTTTAAAACTGATCAACCTTCAACTTTCTTGATAGTATATAAATAACGTCACTCCTGTTTCTTATTACCTCTCTCCTACTATTATTAGTACTACCTCTACCTGCTCCTAATACGTTCTTGATACACCTATTTCGCTTTCTTCGCTCACATCAGTCTTTTCGTGGCCTGTGAATTCTTTATACTTTCGACCTGTCTTTTTTTAAAGACATTCTCGATCTAGTTGATATATGTGCGCCAATATACACTTTACCCACGTTTCTATACGCATTTGCTCCATAAATTTGCGTCGTTATTTTACTGACATTCACCCTTGATCACAAGAATACATTTCCATACTATCCACAGTTTTCATCTCGTAATCGATCGTCGATACATCGAATCTGAATGTAGTTGTTCAGAATAGCAAATGTTAGGAAAGACTAACGAAAATATATTTCTGAGACTTTCGAATTTAAGTGACTCGAAATCAAATTAAAGGCTTCGCTCTTGTTTTAAGTCAGTAGGCGCTTTTTTGTTGTTGCCGGGTTTTAGCTCTGTCACTTTTATTTTTATGGCACGCTCAATTTTAAACTGTTCAAGAAAAATGGCTATTTCAGCTTCCTGGCATTGATTTAGTACCTATCTAGATGTATTTATATATTTTATAAATACAGCTAGCTATGTATATGTTATATTACATTTAGTAGCTGTAGAGCTCCATGTAAAAGAGTTTGTCTAGAGAAGTACCTTACCCATTAATGTCGCCAAGCAGTAATATGAGCATCACTGCGTTCCGTTTTTGAAGGATAAGTGTTCTGGTGAAATGTCTCAGAGTAACAAGCACAGTGGCAGTTCCCCTCAGATCTTTGTGATTCAAAGCTCTGATAGAAACTGCAACTGTTATGGACAGGCGTGTCGCTTACTACCAGGCGCACGACTTGTTCGTCTCGTCACTTGGTATCATATTAAAAATATCACATAAAAAAAATGTTTGAATAGGAAACAGCCCTTATGGACAATTAGGCACGCACTAAATATTAACTTCAACCAACTCGTATCACTTTTTCAAATATGAAAATAACATTTAAGTGAATGTTGAAGATGTAATTTTGATCGATATATTCAAATTAATAACACATTTTAGGAAAACCGATGTTAACAACGTCTAAAGCGAAATAGAAACAATTAAATGCAACGTACAGGCAGCAGTTTCATTAGTGACGTGTTCGCAGCCGTATTCACAGGATACAGGGCCGCGTTTTATTTGCTTTAGAATTGTTATGAAGCAACTAACGACGTTGTGTTGTACGATTGTACTGTTCCACAGTGGTAGTACGATATGACATTTGAATTTGATATCATTTATAAACAAGAGACGAGAGACATACTCGTAGATATACTTATAACAAATACTTCATGTAGGTTTTGGTACTAATGTGTGGTACTAATAACTAATTGAGATAATATTTTCCAAACAAACACACCTCTAATTTCACGACTAACAGGTACTAACATCGATCTGTTTCGATTAGACATTTTTGGCATCTCGTCATCAGCAGCTACATTACAGGTAGATAGGATAAATCCTGAAAACTATTGCAGAAAAGATGCAGCAATTTATATTACAAAATCCCAGTCTAATATAGTTTTAAATCTGTATTAATATTTTTATGGATCACTATTGTCCACAATAAATAATTATTACAAACACTGTACGACAACTTCTACTATGACACGAGCAGAAAGCGGGAAGTTTCTGCATTTTTGTCATAACTATGTGTCACGAGAACAAAGGGGCGACTCACGCGCGTAATTGGATGCCTCCCAGTTAGACAACTAGAGGTTTTGAGCATAAGAGCTTGTCTACATATGGAAGTGCTTACATTATATATGTGATAACTGCATGAACTACAATAAGGTGGGAACTATTTAAAGCAGATAAATACAAAAATACATTTGATGTACGGAATAAGATTAACCTTTTTAAGTTCAAAACGTATTCAAGAATGAGCTCAGTCAAGAAGCCAGTGTAAGCTTTTCACAAACGTCAGGTAAATTTCGATGTCAATGCTCGGAAATTCCAATAAGTCAGAGTGACGAAATTTGGCACAGACAATATTGGCACTGATTCGCAATTTTTTAAATTACTGCGAATTTCAGAGGATACCGAGAAATTAAGGTGAACAACATGAACAGTTATCTCTCTCAGATACAACGAACTTGATGTGTTACTGTTTAGAAACATAACAAGCATTACACACGAATAACGTGGTTGCATCACAAATTTAGTTCAGTGACGCAAATGTGGCTCAAAGTTTGCACATTCGCCGTGCAAGTGCTACAGGATATTAACAACTGTAATTAACGAACTACACGAGAACACAGCGCGCCATTATTAATCAACATTGCGGGGTAATTGAAAAAGCTGCACACTACCTCGTCAGAAATTTCAATACTTTTTTAAATACCAATTTGTCACCACGTTGCGAACAAAAGAACAGTTTACGGCAAACGCACGATAAAGAAAAACGAATTTTTGAATGCTTTGTTAATTAACTGTCAGGAACTTTTGTTCAGTGAAAGACACTCAAATAAATAAGTTCATAAAAGAGAAATGAACAAAATAATTCCAAGAAAATTAAGTTGAAGCAAACCTTTTTGTAGCCAGCGAGTCTGAGTGACCTTTGTAGCCGGGCGGCGCGCGTCGTCGACAGGTACACTATAGGCACCGCCTCGCCTGTCTCCAACTCTATGTCGAAGTCGTTAACTGCCTCACAAAACTTATAATCTCCAAAGTTTTTTGCTTTACTCTTCATTAGTTCCTCAGAGTCTCTACCATCACTTATCTCGCCTTTTAAAACTTCCGCCGCTGAGACGAAAAGAGGGTTTTCGTAATAGCGATCAGGAAGTTTAGCATCGTTTACGTTCTCTGGTTCTTGTTCAGACTGTTCCTCGGCATTATACGCTGAGTCAGCGTCATTGTCGTCAGGGAAAGTTATTAAATAGTTGTCACTATTTGCGCACTGTTCGTCACTAAATGAGTCTCTAATCAACACTGCAGTTAAATTGGAGGAAGCGGAGGAACAAGCGCTCCATCTCAGTCCATTCTTGAGCCGTCCGCACTCCATTGTTACCCGATTATTGCTGTTACCAGTTGAATAACTCAGATTCTAGTTCATTAGATTAAAAATGTATGCTGTGCTCAGTGTCTGTTCTATGAATGATGGAACACGTCAGATAGTGAGTGGGCGTCTGACAGGGATTTGATTTCAGCGTAGCGATCTGTTAATTGTGCCATTTGTAAGATAGCTGGGATATTAAATATACACCATTATTGGCAGGAATGTACTTTATTAAAATGTTAAATGAAAGTATCAAATGTTCAGGCAGATCCTATACTGTTTTGGACAAGTTTAAAAAATGTTTTGAAATTTTTGGGTATCAAAATTCTTGCCGGCAGAGAGACAGGTGGTGAAATGCGAGTGATGTGGGTTTTTACTAAAAAAATAAAATGAAAAATATTTGCCTCTCAACGCTTTATCTAATTTTAAACTATTTATCTATTTGTGGTAATGGCTTTATGAAGAAAAATGTATCCGATATTTTGGATTACATTCAAATATGCTAAAGAAAAGAAGTAACGAAACTTTTTCAGAAAAGCATTTAGAGTTATATACCAAAATCTTATCAGCAATCAAAATTTCTCATATTTCACATTGTGCGGTAAGACCATTGAAATCGAATTTTTCAATAGTATACGTATAAATACATCAATGCATGCGGGGTAGTAAATATGTACGTCAGACGACTGGACGGCCAGACACAACAATCCAAAAGGCGAATGTCGTGAAACAAAACTAAACCGGTCATTGCACTTTCGCACCACGTTCATAGCTATAGAGATAGACGTATGGCAAACTTAGGTACCTCTCTGTACTTTTCGTAAGAAAACACAATCTCGTGTCTTCTTTTGACGTACGTATTAGCAATTTTAATTTTGTTAGTTACTGTTATATTCGAAAACTTGTTCCAATTACAACCTATTTAAAAAAATTGCTTATTTATCGTTTTTGTTTTGTATTTAGATAATACGGTAACCTATTTGAGAGTAATAAAACTTTATCCGATATCACATAGACACAATTTGGCGGGAAATAACCAAACGTCACTTTGACACATTACGCAAATAACGACGTACTGTATGCATGTGCATAAGAAGTGTATCTATTGTACTCTTCTTTGGTTATTGTCTAATTTATGTTCTTTTGATTTGATTTGTTGTCTCTTTCTTTCTTAATTATTTAGTTCGTGGTTATAAAAAAATTAAGTGTTTTTTATATTTATGTTTATCTTTTCAGGTAATTTTTTGATGTAGATTGTCGATAGTGGCATTTGTATACACATCGTTATTATATAACTGTACTTATAATTGATAACGAATTTTCCTAAACCGTTAAAAAGTTTTTATATTCATTTAGTCAAAGTTTGAAATGAAACACAATAGAAAACAACTTAAGCACATGCCTTTGTCTTCGGCGTCTCGTACTGAACAGCAGTAGAGACTTGTAAACAACATCCCACACGATTCGTTTAGGATAATCCGTAATCTAGGTTTTCACGAAATACCTATACATATGTTCTGATACATTAAATCGACTTGATTATTATACTAAAACATCAATGAAGTAGAACAGTAACTGTAAGTATTGACAAGTTAGAGCTGAACAAATAAAACTAATTTTCTCCACTGATAACACCAATATTGACTTCAAAAGACGACACCAGCGCCACCACTTAAGTGTTAAAACCATATACTAAATCTATGGTTAAAACGCATCTTGTCTTGTCAACCGTTAGGAGATTTTGTTTACTTTTTGCACGGTTAGTCACAATTATTGATGGTGGTCTGATCTGTTAACGATTTTGCTGTGAAAGCGTAACATGCTTGTTCATACTTCTGCTGTGATTTTTAAAATATTGTCTTACAAACTTTAAAAACGATACTTCTTTTGAGTTCATTAAATATTATTATTCACTTTTATTTTTAAAATAATCTATTCAAGTTTTATTTTATTCAGATTTTAAAAAAAATGTTTTGAAATTTTCACGTTGATATGGGACGCGAAGAGCGCGCGCGCCGCGCAGATCAAGACTGACCGTTCTATATTTGAAATGAAGTAGCTTTAATAACATTGCGTATATTTTCTCGAGAAAATGTTGATGACATTCGTCTTGGGATTCAAGCGTCCACCTTTTTTTCGCTTTGCCGGGGGTACACTTTCTTTTCCATTGCAATTTACCTGTTTGGATTCCAACTTACAAATATTAAATTTAAATAATATAATTACAAATAATAATAATAACGTTCGACAAAGTTGTGCGCGTAAAATGGTAAGCGACACATTATCATCATCAACTTATTTATACGTTCCGTTGCTGGGCAAGGGTCACTTCTTCCAGCCAGGGTTTCCGCCATAGTTCGCCATGCAGATCCAATGCGGGTTGGGGACTTCAGCCATTTTCCGAGGGTTGTGAACATTCTTCGACATGCAGGTTTCCTCACGATGTATTCCTTCACCGAAAAGCTCATGGTGAATTTTAATTAATTCCGAGGAAACTAAGAGTTGTGAGCGCGAATTGGAACCCACAACCTATGTTTAAGAGGCGATCAAACCATTAGGTGACACAAGTGAGACACAAGTTGACAAGTCCCATGTGCTTGTCATTTCACCAGCACCATTAAATTACCCTTCAAAACTGGAACGCTGTAACACCCACGTCGCTACCTTGGACGTACTCTTGCGCAAGTAGCTCTACTTCTACAAATTATATTAAAGTGATGCAAGTTACTAATCCCAACTTGAAACAATCACCTTGGACCTGCGCCCATCATTCGGAACAGTCGCGTAGACACTTAGATTGATTTCTTTTTGTGAATTCACACCCACCGGGACTTGACATTAAGAGTACACCGTGCTTGCATCATAAATAAATAAAATTGTGTCAAAAATAGTCGCGACAGTACTTTGCCAAATTTCTTCACTTCCTATTTGTAGGTTTAAGCACACAGTAAAAGTTCCTTTTTCTTTTTTATTTTGTCAAGGAGTTACATTTTCCTTTACTGCCTTTATATTTCGAAGAAAGGGAGCCTAGAGTGTAATACTCCCGGCTCCCTTTCTCGGCAAAGCACAGAATTCACCTAATTTGGACGCTTATCTCCCATATCTAAAGCTTAACGTTCGTAAAGCCACATTTATATTTTGTTTATTTTGGAGATAATAAAATGAAAAATTGTCCACAACTTAGACGTTTCAAATTGGACATAAATTCCCAATTTTGTATACCCCTGGGAACGTAACAAAAAATCAAATTGTTCGTAATTTCGTAATTCGAAAAAAGAAAGTGTAAAACTCACCAGTTATTTACGAACCCTGAAATTGATGCGCCATTGTAGTTATCGTCGTCATAGAGTGAATATCTCGTATGTGATTTCTATGTAATTTTTCAGGACTAACATAAAAATATGGTGTAAAATGTAGTAAACGCAATAATGTTTGCAGTGAGCATATTATTTACTATATTATGTTAATAATATATTTGAGCAAGAAGTTTTATAAGTTTTTTTCCAACAAAAATCAGTAGAAACGAACTATACGAAAACGCATATGCGAGGTTTTCTTTCTAAGGCGGTCGTGAAGGTTTTGAAGGGTGCTGGTGAAATTTAACAAAGAACGGGCACATGGGACTTATCAACTTATATATCAGGGTGACGGGCGCAGTGGCACTGCTCCTTAAATCTTTGTAATTTAACTCTGAATGGCAATGCAACATTTATGGACAGGCGTGTCGCTTACCACCAGGCGCATGACTTGTTCGTCCCGTTACTTGGTAACATTAAAAAAAGTGGTAAAGGTCAAGGTTAATTTGTCATTCTTTGCATTAAAATTGTGAATCACTGTTTAACACACTCTAGGAAGCTATAACAATTTTTAGTGCAGAATAAAGTTTATTTCATTGCTCAGTGTAGCCACGACCTTGTCAATTTGACCCTGTGCCAGAATATTTGGTGAAGATGAAAGAATTTTGGTTACACACTGTGGGCACCCGATTAATAACAAACACCATCTGTTATGGGAAATAAACAAAGATGATTTTTGATTGATTGGTTCAAAGTACTCCATGGTTCTTTCGCTCGTTTTTGTATTCCCTTGAAGCTTAAGTAATTATAAAGATAGAGCAAAAACAGAAGTATGTCCGTACAGTCGATATCTTAAGATACCTGATCCTTAGCCGGCCTTTTGGTTCTGAGAGCCTTTTTACGCATTCTACAGAAAAGTGCAAAGGAATTCCAGCATTTTTGGTTGAAATTGGTATTTGCGTAATGTAATTAAAAATCGAATTGGTCTAAATAATAATAATAATAACATTATAAAGCGCGCACACGCATAGCCCCGCACTAGGGAAATCCTGTATCGTGGGTGCCATGGACACACATAAACAACCACAAATTACACCCAAACTCACGAGAGAAATAAATGTAGGCCATATACATTCCTCTGCGTGGCAGTCCAGCATGGTAACCGTTCGGCCACAAAGGTAGTTAAATAAAACGTTTCTTAAAACGTCATTCATTGATGATGTTATAAGGAAGTCTTACCACGCATTTTACGAGTCACTAGTTAAAGGTTAAGTGTGTTTAACACTTTTCTTCAAACTGGTCTAGTAAAAACCAAATACTATTGGTTAGGGAGTTAGGTATCTTAGTGCATTGAATGTGCAATACTATAATACGGATTGAAAAACATTACCTCGATGTACGTTATTTAATATCCTCCCTGTACTAACATACTAGACGTGTTATGCAATATATGTATTAAACGTCATAAGTGTTATTTAGTGTAGATAGTGGTTGGAAATTTGCAGTAGAATACTTTGAAGTAACGATCTGCGTGATCATGCAATAAAATAAATTAAGAACACTTGAGTACAGATTCGTTCCTAAACGATATGTTGCGATTTTCAAGTGAGTTTCTAGAGTAATAATGTTTCTCGAGTAACTCTTTGCCTTTTCAATTGAGTCACACTTTTCTTGAGACGATGACTGTTGCTTTTTGTTTGTATGTGCAACTTTATTATATTTGAGATAAAATCGCAGATAATAATGTATCTATACTTCAGAATTCATCGAGTCATTGAGAAGAAATCCTGATAGCAGCTCATTCAGCGTCTGTTATAATTTTGTTCTATTTTTAAGCCAGTTTGCCAGTATAAGAACAATGACACGTCTCCTTGTACACCTAAGATTTAAATTCTACTCTATTGCACAGCGGCAGACGGTTTAAAGTACAGAGTGTAATCCCATGGCGCATGTCCCACCCCTAACTTTGATTACGACTTAATTTCTAAATCCAGGAATGTTTATTATACGTTATAAAGAAATTATTTCAATTTTAAGTAACCTACACTCTGCTTTATGGTTTACATAGGTCTATAGGCGTATTCGAAGTAAATTTCGTGCAAAATATAACCTAATATAAACAACGCTAAAACCGTCTTCTTTCTTGCATTCTGTCTTACACTGCCCTTGGCATTTGTATTTTGATAACTTTCGAGATAGTGGCACCAAATTATTTTTTTTAAATTGAAATATGTCAATTACGCAGATTTTACTTAAGATAGGATACTACCTTAGCTCGAATTAAAATTATTCCCTTGGAAGGGGAACACAGTTTAGTACAGTTCAGTACACACTCATAGCCCCGTACCAGGCAAATCCTGTATCGTGGGTGCCATGGAACCCCACATCGACAACCACAAATTACACCCTAACTCACGCGAGAAATAAATGTAGGCCCTACAAATATTTCTCCCAACACGGGAATCGAACCCGGGACGTCTTGCATGGCAGTCCATCATGGTAACCGTTCGGCCACGGAGGCATTTTACCCGGGGCTATGTGTGTGCGCGCGTTATTTATTTATTTTATTATAGTATACGTGTTTTATTTAGTTGATTTAAAAAAAAACATTGATATATGTAAAGTACCTATTGAATACAGCGGTTTTCTTGTAAAATTTTAAAATTTCGAGGTAAGTTTTTTTTTCTATTGTGAAAATTTTTAGGAATCGTGTTTTCACACCGTATACTAATCAGTGTATATCTTCAATTTTACTATGTATTTTTTCCAAAGTGATTTATTCAACGCTTTCACTGTTATTCGGAACCAACCAAAGCCATGTGAAGTGTTACTATTTCACACAGACTTTATCGAAGTAAAAATAAATTAAAAAAGGGTATTAACCGGAACACTGATGGGCGGCCGCCATTACGAAAAACATCTTTAACGAGAATCTAATCTAAATATATTAAAATAAGACGTAATACACTAATGACTTTATCATTCGAGGAAAGGATCGTATTCATAAGTTTACAATTCTTCTTCTTAACGTATCGATGGCATACACTGTAGTGCTTGCCAAGGTTTTTTTTTTTTTATACATGACAGGCAAATGACTCCACTCCACCTGACGTTAAGTGGAGAGTGGTATCCAAACGCGAAGGAACCTAGTGCAGCGATGAAACCCTCACTGCACTAGCCACCTCCACCCTGCCTGCCTACAATATGCCTCTTCACGCCTCGTTTGAAGGACCCCATATCATAAGAGAGAGGGAAGACATGTGCCGGAAGGGAGTTCCATTTGTCAACCGTGCGGCAGAGAAAGGAGCCACCGAACCTTTTAGTACGCGATGGAATGCGGCAGGTAGTGAAACGGTGACTACGAAGGCCAGCACGCGTGAAAAGATTGGTCAATCGGTACTTGTCGATTGTTGCCCAGGGTGCACCAGACGTACTGGCATCAAGTATATATAACCAGACACAGAGTCGAAATGTCATTTAATTTGTTTGAAAACTATTCTGCCGAATCATTACGGTGACAATTGCGCTCGGATTGGCTAGCCCGAATTCGAAACAACTGACGGGTGTCGTCAATTGTTCCACTTCAAATCGACCAGTTTAACTTGAGCTTTGCTATAAAGGACAGAAGTTGAAAAATTACATATTTAATTACCAATGAAATGTGATTCCGTTTATTTTGTAATTAGATATTTTGCTGTTTTTCCCACACCACAAATGGAACAGCCCCATTACAATAAATACAGAATATTTTTGGAATACACGGAGCCGTACACACAGGTCAGTTGTTGGAGCTGTACTATTTCGGCTTTCTAATTTGTGATTTCAGTGCAAACCAGAGTTGATATTTAAAAGTGATATAAGGGCCATTTGCGCGATGAGTTACCAGGGTGAATGGCCCTTATTTCGTCTCTATTTCTGGTTATACACTCGATACGTAGTGGAAAGGAATGGTACGTTGTGCGGGGAGGATAAAGTGCAATGAAAAATATTGTATTTAATCAAGTTCGCCTATCCAAATACTCAACGGAATCAATTACAACATAATTAAATTCAATGAATAAATGCAATAATTACAACTGTTGCTGCCATCATTGTGCTTGATAAGACTCAGAACTTGTTACAAGTTATATAACGATCACCTTATACAATATCTATTTACTTCAATCACATTATTTTTCAGTGTAGTGCATGTTTATTTATTGTACTTGTGGCCTTAAGACTGAGGCTTGCACAAGGACAAGATCACGTTAGACTCCTCATTTAAAATTTAAATTCAAATATGTGCTGCTTAAGATAAGAACGTTTCCAAGTCCAAAGTGTCTCAAAGCTTGATGTGCTCTTGACGTGCAACATACAACAGTTTCTCACGAAGAAATTTAAGAAATAAGACCCTATGCACACGGCGTATTTTCTACCCGCTGACGACGTGCGTTTACGCGCCATAAGCGCGCGTCATCGCCTGCATGTATCGTGCATTTTGATAAGAGATACTTTTAATTTTAGTTTTGTGTCTTCATTTCAGTCAAATTTTGAAATGAAGCAAGTACATGAAATTCTAAGTGTAAATTCCAGTAAAGTATATATGCTTCTTGCCTGCAACGCGATGTTTGCGCGCGTTTCAATGGAGTCACTGCAGCGCGTCTGCGGCGCGCATAACGCGCGTTGTCAACGCGTATAAAATAGACTGTGTGCATAGACTCTAAAGACGACGCGGCTCTCGATAAACGTTTCTACTTTAAAATCTTCTGCCATTTTATTATAATTACTTCAAACTGGATAATTGTCGCCACCAGAGAAATATGCCGAGTATTATTTATATAAGCTTCAAGGAAATCATACTCATAGACTGGCTAATTTACTAAGTTTCAACCTAGAGAATTCCGTATCCTATGGTTCCCAAAGCACCGAAATTCACCCCAGAGAACAACCAAGAACACCCAGACCAATTTAGAAAAGATCATTTTTCAAATCGGTCCTACCAAGTATCAAACCACCTCATCGACCACCTGCAGAACAAACCGTTGGATAAGGAGGTCACCAAACATCCTATGTATACGTTTACGTTATTACGTGCAATAAAAAAATACGTACACTTCCACTATACCCATTACATAACAAATCATAACAAGAAAAAACTGTGTTTGCTGAACCAATAATAATTTTCCATTATTTTGCTAAAATGAGAATGAATGATTGAACGATACGAATGAAAATGCGAATGATAGTGAAAGACGTCTTTCGTATCGGTTCCGAATCCGAGAAATGACGGTCCCAACATCACAGGGATCATTTTACTTACACCTAGGTGTACAAGCGATATTCGTATTTTATCGGATTCGTATTTAGTGCAAAAGCGACATCCGAAGTGGGTCCGAGTTTTCTAGACTTATATAGTGTCGGATTCGGAACAAACATTGTAATATTTGTTTTGAATCCGCACTGCAGTGCGTAAACGTGCTTAGGCTCGTTTGATGTGATAATTTTTGTTACTGTAGTACCACTTTAATTCGCAAAGATCTAAAGGCTCTACCACTGTGTCCGTCATCTTGAGATATAAAGTTAACAAGTCCTATGTGCCTGTAGTTTCACAAGGACCTTTGTCCTTCAAAGCCGGAACGTCATAATGCTCACATCACTGCGGCAGAAGTAGATGTGGTGGCAGTACTTCCCTGGATGAACTCTTTCACAATGAGGTTTACTGCCCTTAATACTTACACTACGTGACCCCACTTTTCTTTCGATAATGGGTCTAACAATACTAAAACTTATCTTTATTTCTGAAACTGACTGGCCGGAATAGGCGTGATGACTGTTAGGAATTTCGTGGTAATGGCTACTTTGCGTGCAAACTTCAATTAGTAGCCTCTTGCTAATAAAATATAGCATCGGCAACAAATTGTTTTGTGTTTTACTGCACGGACATACGAGTAGACATCTGCTTTACACCCTTACGCTAATCACAATAAGACAATCTAAAGTCTAAAGTAGTGATCAACAGACCTCTGCCTCTGCTTCCGCTACTGCAATGTTCCGCACGCTTTTTCTCACCTGTTTCCGTCTCTGCTTCCGCAACTTTTTATAATGGAACTTTAATCGGAAGTTTCTAACGTTCGCGATGGATCTCAGGCAGCGCTGGTATAGCTTGGTGGTACGGCGAGCGTTTTCAGCAGTCAAGTGCAATTATGAAACCAGAAACAAGCTCTATTTAGAACTATTATATAAATGCCTCCGTGGCCGAACGGTTACCATGACGGCTGCCACGCAGAGGTCCCAGGTTAGATTCCAAAGCCAGGAGAAATATTTGTATGGCCCACATTTATTTCTCTCGAGAGTTTAGGTTTAATTTGTGGTTGTCTATGTGCGCGGGGCTATGTTGAGTGTATGCGACGTTATTATTATTTCGTTGAGATCTTTTTTTTTTATTTGCATAAAGTTCTGTTTCCGCATCCACTTCTGTTTCCGTTTCCGCCAAGATTTACTTTTGATATCTGTTTCCGTTTCTGTTTCTGTCATGACAGTTCCGTTGCATCAATAGTCTAAAGGTAAATCTTTATTTTAAAATTAAAATAATTATGGTTCTAGTATTTGGATATATTTAAAGTCATACAATAAACACGCACCGTTAAGTCGTGTTACATTTACATTCACATGTTCACTTTCCTTTTCTCTCAGGTGAGATTTTTAACAAAAGACAAAGGCGATGTTCGAATGTTGGGCACGGGCTTCCTCAAAGGAGAGTTTTGACCATAGTCTTATTTTGGACGTCTCACGTTTTCCAAAAGTTGAGAATGTTTTTCGACGTACAAGTTTCATCACGATGGTTTCCTTCACCGAGAGGTATAGCAACCTAAACATTTACAGATGTAACGTAAATTAGATATTAAAGTCATCAAAATTATATCTCGACACGAGTCTCTTTAAGGAGAGGGCTTAAGCTATAGTCCAACACGCTCAACTTCAAAAGTTTTCATCGTCACTGTTACTTAGAAGTATTGCTACCTAAACATTTACAGATGTAACGTGATGTAGAAATTAAATCATAAATTCATGACGTCACTGAGATTCAAAATGTTGAACTTTCTCTTTAACATGCAATTTTGTTGTTTTCCTTCGCAGCTAGTAAACATTTATAAGTGTAGCGTGGCTTAGAAATTAAAATCATCTTTCCATTGAGACACAACGGCTATCCCACTGGGCTACTACAGCTCTGATAATAAAATTCAAAACTGTGCAAAACTAATCTACTAAACTAATCAAAAGACACTTGATCTTCATTACAAATAAACGGATTACAAAGATTCTTCTCCAACGTGAAACTATCTCGAATCGGATGTGGGCTTGGTACGAACATGATAACGGTTCAACTAGTCGACCCCGATTCTTGTCACACGAGACACACCCAACTTGTTTTAAGTGGGTGGATAAATAGAAGAGAGCAAACATCACTAGAAAGGTTTATGATGTATTTACTAAAAGAACATTTTTAACAGGCAGATTATGTAGATGAAAAACGTTAAATTCTTTGTTGAATTTGTACCTTATGTAATTGATATGGCGATCAAAACAGTTTGTACAAGTGGCCGACGGTAAAGTCGGTACATAAGTACTCATGTCTCTCTTAGATGTAAGAGCTTTTTAGGCACTTGTTGGTGTAGTAAACGGCTTTCTATCCTTTGTAAATCTTTTTCTTTGACCTCCTTACATTTTACTTTACCTGCACCATTTTTATTTGGTCTAAGTTATCTACACTTAGTTGTGTTCGTCAACTATGTATAGCTAATTCTTTTCAAAACCTGTCTACTATATCCATAACTAATATGTACAATCAAATATAAACTGCTAGAGTCGGGATTAAAATAAACAAGATTATGTTTAAGTTTATCAGAATAAAGCTCATTGTGACAGAGTTCTGTCCAGGGAAGTACTTCCAACTTACCTATTTATGCCGCCAAGCAATTATGTAAGGATAGAGATTTGTCGAATGCGCAGCAAACGCGTTGCTGCGTACGCACCCTGCCACTATAGCGTTCTGGTTTTGAAGGGTACTGGCGAAATTTTATGCACATAGGAACTTATATCTCAAGGTGACGGGCACAATGAGAGTGCTCCTCAGATCTTTACGCTTTAATTTTTAATTTACTCTGAGTTGCACTGAAACTGCCATAGTCAAGCATGTGGCTTGCCATTAGGCGCACGACTTGTTCTCTAAGCTAAAGCAAATCGTACACTTTTTTAACTTTAATTTGCAATACGACACTTTCCTTTCGAAGGATAAAATCGTTAGTGTAATATGCTTTATTTTTGTATGTCTAGACTATATTCTAGATGTTCAGTACCTTTTCTGGGAAGTGATCAAGGAAAGGCGGAAGAAGCTTTCATTTGTATTAGGTTTAGCAGTAATGGGTATTTTCGTATTTGAGATTGAAGACAGGCTTTCGTAGATATACCTTAGTTATTTATTTTCCGGTGTATTTGTAGTGACGTAAATTTGTAAATAATAAATAAATATTAGACAACATCACATACGTTGCGTTGTAACTAAAGCACTTGGGTTATGGAAATCGGAAATAACGACGGTACCACAAACACCCAGACTTTTCTAATACCATACAATTATATTAATAATATTTCATACGGAAATTATTTTTTTTTTAATTCAATTCCTGGCCCCGTATGAAATTTCTTATATTATTTTTCTGGCCCCTAATAAAAAAAAATTTACCCACCCTTGGTTCTGTTCATCTATGAGAGAAAGAAAGAGGAATTTATTAATTTCTGAAAATATCATGCCGATCTCTGACCTGCCTTCGATATTTCTTTCTTTCATTCATAACAATGTACTCACAGCAATTTATTGCATTCCTGTCTATCTATAAGTTCAAAATTTAAGGGAATATTTCCCTTAGAATGCTTCATGGAATTTATTATCTTCTATCTGGTAAATGAAATTCAAAAGTCTATAGGTATCAATGCAAACCCTAATATCTGCTATTGGTAAAAGTAGAATGCACACGTTGTCTTTTCGAAGTACTTTTAACAGGTACAAAATATCACATCACTATTTCCTAGACATGTGCCGTCGTTTATCAACGAGCTCGACATTTTTGTAAAGATACCTTCATCAAATTATTTATTTATCTCTTTCTTTTACTCGATTAATTACCGTATTAACGTTTTATCGTTTTTTTCCCAATTCACATTTTTATTTATTTGATTGCATAAACCTAACTTTAACTTCAATGTTTTGCTTTGTATTGATGATTGAATATTTTTCATACCATGTGCTCGTAAACGGATGTAGTCTGAATATTATGTTAATTTACAATTTGAATAAGACCTTACTTTCCTTAATGAAGTACATTTCAGATAAAATAAAATGTTAAATCAATCGGTCAATTCAAAGGTAAAGGTACCTTACGGATTTTAAATGGTGTTCATTATTGCAACAAATAAATGTACGAGTATGTCAATATACACAATGCCAAAATGTATATTTCTCCAAAGTGGCTTTAAGGTGTATGGTACTGTGGTAGCAAATAAAGGTGGTAATTCATTGGTAAATCATTAATTAAAAATTTGCAAATGATAAATCTATTTAAATAACATTCCTTAGGGGCGTGAAGGATGATTTATTATCATGGAATTTCTCTTTTATCTCCTCTACGCAACTTTAAAACCTATTACATTTATTCATAATATATAAGAAGTAATTTTAGCAAACAAAACATACAATCGCAAACAAATTTGATCAAATAAGGTTCGAAACCGAAAACTTCTCCAGTTGTAAATAGAGTAACCACGCGACGCGTAAATAAGAAAGGTTCATCATATTTACACAGGGTGTAAATTAAGTATTCTGCGAACGTTTTTCTGTTTGACGTTTTCGGGTCAGTGCATCAACAAGCTTTGTGAGAATCGCCATAGTATTAACTGAAGGCGGTTTTGTTATCTGTAAATGTTAGAGACAACCAGAATTTTTTTAGCAGACTGTACCTTTGTAAGATGTTGATGTAAAATAAGCAATATAAAGTACTACGTCTAAATACATACATATGTGTGGGACAATAAAATAGTCAGAGCTTTGACGAAACTGGTTTCCTACTCCTGTTTCTTCAAAATCGTTGTTAACCGACTTCAAAAAAAGGGAAAGTTCCTAATTCGACTGTTTTTTTTTGTATGTTACGCGATAACTTTTTTTAAATTAATTTTTTAATTTGTGAACCGATTTTGATGATTCTTTTTTGTTTGAAAGAGTTGTACCTCAGTATTCGTTCTATTAAAATTTGAACAAAATATTCTACCTCTAAGGGTGGCATACTAGGGGATGAATCCTGTTTCGCGTACTCTCCGGTAACTAAATGTTAACGTCTGTATGTATGTATGTACATATAAACAAAGTTTGAAGTCGTTACCTTTTTTAAAAAAAATATATATGTTAGGCTTAAACGAAAACGCTAATTTAACCAAAAAACCTCCACAACGCGTCGTGGTCTCGTTGAAATAGCTACAACAAGTTATTCGTTTTATGGCAGTAATTAAAATAGCCAGGACGCATTGTTATTAACTCAAAAAGAAATGATAATGAAACCCCAGTATGAAATTCGATTCGTGGCTTTGGTAATAACCACAGCGCGTAGTTGTCAAATATCATGATCACTTTATGGCTATTTTAATTAAATGCCATAACACGAGTAACATGTTATAGATGTTTTAAAGAGAGCACAACGCGTTGTGGATGTTTTCTTTTTCACTCAGTGAAAGCCTAACATACTTTTAAAATACAATTATATTTAGTAACTGCATTGTAATATCAACAGCATTGCTAATCAGGCGAAGTCCTTATCAGGGAACACTCCGAGTGCTTCGGAAATACGGAAGAAAGGTCGCTGCAGTATATCGTGATTCTAGAAAATAATTGGAATAAGGGCTATTATCTTTCAAAGTTTAGGGAGGTTGTGTCAGCAAAGGAAGAAAGGGGGTACCTCAGTAGTGATCTCATTTCAATTTGAAGCAAATATTCCTAAGGGTAGCAAACTAGGGGATGCATCCGGTTTAGCGCACTTTCCGGTAACCGATTTAAATAAAACTTGGCAAATAGATGTAATTCCACGCACTTTTTAGTACTCTGTACGGAGATTATAATTATCTCTCCGTCCTTCGCTATTCGCACACTCCTTCCCTCTCGCTCGCGCGATTGGATGCATTCCCTCATCCTCTAATATCATAATAATGCATGAATTCATTATTAGTGATTATACATATCATTATCATCATCATCATATCAGCCGGAAGACGTCCACTGCTAAACATAGGCCTCTCCCAAAGATTGCCAAACTAGCCGGTCGGACGCGACGTGCATCGATTACGCGCTGCCCTTATACGTGGGGCGCCCTGTAAGTTTCCGGAACGAATAAGAAAAAATACTATAAATGGTCAGAAATATTCTCCGTTAGCGTTAATGCACTTTTTCATTCGAATGAACCAATTTTGAAAACATTTATGCCACTTCTCCGTGACAATCTCTGAAACATATTTTTCATACTTCTCGACACCCTTCAGGTGATCAAAATCGTTGACCGCGTAACTGATTCTTAATTTTTGGAAATAAATAAAAGTCACAAGGTGCCAGGTCGGGACTGTACGCGGGATGGCTCATAAAGTCAACGTTGTTTACCTTCAAAAATTCATTTGTCTGTCTGGCACTGGCATTATCGTGGTGCAAGATGATACGACGTTTACGGTTATTTTTACAGAGTTTGTCAATAACTTCCGCCAAACAAATGGTCGTGTACTAATCACTATTCACGGTACAACGATTCTCCAAAGCAACAGTAGCCACGTGTTCAGTTTTATTAAAAAAGAAGCAATCATCCGCTTAGAGGCTCTTGCACGCGCGCCACTTTGGTTGGTTTCGGTTCATTTCGAAAGACCCATACGCTCCATTGCTGCTTTGATTTAGGATCGTAACTATAAATTCATGTTTCGTCACTTGTTACTATGTCCCACATCAAATGTGACGCCCTTTCGTTGAATCTGGTAAGCATGGCATTGCACCAAGTGACGCGATCCGTATTTTGAGCCTCAGTCAAATTGTGTGGATCCACCGAGAGCACAGCTTTTTACACCCAAATATTTGTGTAGTATTGATTGTATTTCACTCATGCCTATGCCTAATGATGCCCGAATCTCATGGTATGTCCATGCCTGTCTGTTTTGATCATACGGCGCAAGGCATCGATGTTTTTGTTGTTCACAGCAGTGGACGGGCGACCATCACGAAATTCGTAACTAAGATTCACATGACCGCGTTTGAATTCTGCAAATCAGCTATAAATAGTCGTCTTGCATGGTGCTTCATCGCCAAAAGCAGTTTGAAGACGAGGTAAGCTCCGGTAAGCTGTTAATTTACACTTAAATTCGTAGAAAATCATACTACGAAAATGTTTTCCAGTTAAATCCATCGTGATGTAGACAACCAATTTCTAAAATGACGCCACA
>NW_020654972.1:5425717-5500957 GCF_003589595.1 Hyposmocoma kahamanoa | reverse complement strand
CACAATGTAAAAACAAGTGACAGTCAGATGAAACAAACTGTATTCTATAGCCAAAGAGTCCGATTTTCAAATGTTATAATTACTTTTTAAATATTGTTTATGCAAGTGGCCAGTTCTGGAAACTTATAGTGCGCCCTATGTAATAACATCCGTCTTTCAAGCTAACTGGTATCTAGCATTAGGCGAATTTTTCGGATCCATAATAATATTTCAGTTTAGCTATTCATATTTTAAGCTGTAGCTCGTGTCAAAATCGCTCTATGAATAAGTGTTTTTTATCAAGTGTCAGCACGAACAGGTCGTGCGCCTGGTGGTAAGACGATGCGACGAGACGATGTCTGTAGCAGTTTTAGCAGGAGTAGAGCTCCATGTGAAAGAATTCGCCTAGGGAAATACTGCCACCTAGCAGTAATGTTAGCATTACCGTGTTCCGGTTTAGAAAGGTAAAGGTGCTGGTGAAATTACAGGCACATGGGACTTGTCAAGTTGTGTCTCAGGGTGACGGGTGCAGTGGCAGTGCCCCTCAGGTCTTTGCGATTTAAAGCTCTGAGTGGCACTGCAATTGTTATTATAGGACAGGCGTGTAGCTTACCATCAGGCGCACGACTTGTTCGTCCCGTCACTTGGTATTATAAAATAAAAAAATATATAGTGCAACTCAGAACTTTGAATAGCCATCCATATATAAAAAGTAGAGATACAACTATTAGTAGAGAATATTAACTTTTGAAAGCCAAGTAAAGGGGTCACCACATTTATTTACACGAAATCCGCTTAACAGTCGATATAACCTGAGATGGCTTTGGATGATTCCGCATAACAGGGAAAATGTTCAATTAATCACTTTAAAAAATATACATATAGTACAATTGAGGATATACACTGATTAGTACACGGTGTGAAAACACGATTCCTAAAATTTTAATGATAGAAACAAAACACAAACTTACCTCGAAATGTTTATTTCTTTTATATCAACTGGACTAAATAGAACACGTATAGTATACGATAATACATTTTTCAAATGGCATTAATTTCGTTTGTAAAAAATAAATTCTGAAATAGAGCCAGTGTCCCTGCCACTTGACTCAAGCAAAATGAACCGTATTAGTACGGGAAAAAATTGTAATCGAGCTGAAGTAGTGACTCTTAAAACCCTCAGAAAAAGATGTTGCGCGTCTCGTTCCATCTCAAAATTTTTTACTCTTATTACATCGATATAAAGCCTTTTCTGACCGACTTAATGCGATTCTGTGTCGACGTGTGTGGTGACTCCCTAAGATTATATATCTCACTTAGCGAGAAAGTTTATATTTGCAGTACATTTACACATTTCGCCTTGCATAGCGTAGTGTACATCTAACTGTAACAATTTGTTTAACTATTAAAACAAATACAACACAATGGAACTGGAACAACCGTTAAATAAACCTCGAATTAATCACTTTATTGTTGCCGTAGCAGAGGCAGATTGGCTTTATAACGGTCCATGGAGGTAGCATATCGCATGCCTCATACAGCATGCATAAGCATATGCGGATATTAGCATATGCGGATACGCTCATATGCAGCGTAACTTGCAAGTTAAGTGTCAAGTTACCGTCTTCATTAATAAAGCAAATATTCAATCGAGTGGATGGCGATTTGATACGTTTTGATTATTTATTAGTTCAATACTGCCTGCGGTGCCCCACAGAGAAATTATGTCAATAAAATTGTTTTGGGTTTCGGGAATAAATTTGTGAATTGTTTTACCCTGCAATATTGTCCCAATTGTTGAAACAAAAAAACCAAAAACATGTTTGATCCCTAGACGCTTTTGATGTGTGACAATTTTTGTACACTATTTTTCACTACATTTTATCTATTATTATTTATTTATTTATTTATTTCTCCCAATAGCTTACAAATACTAAATTGTTGATCCACCGAGGTTATTAAAAAAATTATTACTTAACATGGACGAAATAATACATCTAAAAGGAGATAAAACCGTTGAATTTTTTTCATTTTCATGATTGTAGAGAATATGGCGGAAAACTGTAGATACGTTCCAGGTGCAGTGCTTTTGAGAGCACTACACACAGGCTTCACAAATACGGTAACGAAAATCTACAAATAGACGAGCAAATGTACGTCGAATGGACTCGCGAGCTCTTGGTTTTTTTCTGCTACTTCTCCGACATTTTACCGTTCCATTTCCGCTATGCACCGTGATCCCTAATGGTTGAAAGGATAGATAAAATAATTTAAATGTTTTTCATTGAAAAAAAAACCTACCTGAAAAGTTTGCTTATCAGCTTTTACCTATATCCATGGGATCCCCTCATCAGATTCTGACTTCTTAGTGATAATGGGACTGTTACGGACTTCTTTGTACATTCATACTTTTTTTCTGGTTGTTATGGTGACGATGATTTGTTGATTACGTACATGTCGTAGATTCTATGACTATTTTTCCATCCTCTGACATGTATTGTGTCAAGTGAAGGCGACTTTTACTTACGGAAAATATTTTTTACCTCTTCCATAATCTGTAATCTACTTTCCCAACTCTTTTATTGGCTAAATACGAAGGCAAAGCCATTAATATTAAAAAAAAAAATTTGTGATACCCGAAACGAACCCGGAATAGCGTTGTTGGCATCAGGGACCACCTCGAGAGTATACACTTTCAAACAAAAAAGAATTTTCAAAACCTTTCAACAATTCATGGAGAAATCGGTGTGTCAGTATACATGTCTTTAAAATTTTAGGATTTTCTTCAATTTCCATCGATCCCCTCATCAAATTCTGACTTGGTGACAATGGGACCACCACGAGAGTGCACCCTTTCAAACAAAAAAGAATTTTCAAAAACGGTGTACAATTGGTGGAGAAATCCGAAAATTCAGCCAACATTCAGCCGAACTTATAACCCCTCCGTTTCTTTTGAAGTCGGTTAATCACGAAAAATAATTATCAACATTATCATAGTGACGTTTTTGACATCGTGACAAAAATCCTATTACTTGCATTTAGACAAGTATACATTTGTGCTAAAATAGCTAATTTTATTTCGCGATTTCCGATGCATTTCTCATAGTTAAAATACGAAACGGTATCGTGGTTGCGTAGATTTTGAAGCCTGTGAGATAGACGCGGAATATTCATTGCACGATTCCTATTTAAACATTTGCTTTTTAGCAACAAATTATACTATCCTACTATAAAATAAACTTATAGTCCCCTGACGTATTAACAAGCGAATACGGGAAATAAAATTTCATTGAAATATCTGTAATACTATGACTGAAACTGATTTTTCTATAGATGAATGTTGAAAAAAATTAAAACTTTGTGGAACTTCATGATTATTTTTTTATCAAGCGCACTTTAGTCAAACGAGTTTCTGGACCCATATTTCAGTATCTTCTGTTTTCACTACCCATTAAAAAGACAAGTTGAATTTGTATTTCTAATGTAGAAAAACCGACCGTGTGGTCAAAATAAGTCAAAATTTGGGTCTTACTTCACCTTAACGAGTAAATTACTCCTTGATAATATCACAGACCTTACGGGGTTACCCTATATTACGTCGAGACGAGTTTCTCATGAATAATATCATCAGATGTGACAAGACTAGAAACAATACTATCTAAAACTAGATAACATCTCAAACACCAGAGTCAACCAGAAACATACACGCTGAAATCAATTTAGAAAAGCTCATAACCCGAATTAATCATCACATCTATGTTCCCATAGAGTAGACAGATACAAGAAGTCCTCCATTAACCGACTTCGTCAAAAGGAGGGGATTCTCGAATCGACAGTATTTTTTGTGTATATTACGCGGTTTCTCTGACATTTGAGAACCGATTTCGATTATTGTTTTTTGTTGGAAAAGGAGAACCTCATTAGTGATCCCATTTAAAATTAAAAAAAATATTGCACCTCTAAGAGTGGCAAATTATGGGGATGAATTCGGTTTATTGGATTTCACTTTCCGTTAACCAATTTCAATAAAACTTGGCAAATAGATGTAATTCCACAAGCCTATGAGATCAGCTTTTTTTTATAAAAAAAATTTAATTGTGCTTAGTCTATTTGCATCATTCCTTTCATATGCGGCCGTCCATAAGCGGCAACTTTAGTAAAGTTAAAACGAAAGTTGCGTGGTTTATAGGTATTATTAAATATCGTAGTTGCTCAACTTGATAATAGCCAAATTTCTTTCATCACAAACCTACGACTCTTGTATTAGTTATCTTCTACCGCATTTTTGTCTGATGAATGGACCCCATCAATTGCAGATCACTCTATCTCGGACCCTTCATAAATATGTACAGGACACAGTGTCGTCGGTTTTTATGGGCTTAAAAGATCCGCTCTTGTATGATTGATGATCCCAACAGATCGTTTTATTGATTCACTTGATTCGTGCGAGGGCCGTTAACGAGGTCAATAGGGTAAATCTCTTTTTCTATTTTTAAAATCGTTTTTTGTTTCGTCTTTATTAGGTTTTATTTTGGGTTGTGTTTGGGTGATAGATCAGGTGAGAACTTTTGTCTTTTGGACATGGTGGTTCTAGGACGCCATGTAGCCTGTACCGCCACGTCACTACAAAGCAAAACAGAGACTACTAAACGGTAAAAAAGAGGTAAACAAAGTGTCAATAATGCGAATTTCTCATAACAGATCGAGACTAACTGCAAGAGCTAAACGGGTCTAATCTATCTGCAACAAGCACATACAAAAATTCATATGGTCCGTTGGTTCGTTCCGTGGCTTGTATGACATAGCGTCTAGCACTATTTGCTGGAAGACGCTGGTTCGAATACAGCCAGATCAAAGGATTTTTTTTCTTAGTGTTCGATCTTTGTATTAATAATTACAACAAACTAGAATAACTTCATTTTGCAAATTGATCTAAACAAGTATTCGAGCGATCGCTGTTATATTCCGGTGAGAGTTAAAATATCCACAGAAGTATACCGCGACATATTGTCTCGTAATAATTGTAGAAAATCTTTTCATAAAATGTGCCAGTGTCGCGTAGTAGGTACATCGCATGTGTGAGTAGAAAAGTGGATTTTCAAATGAAATGGCTTTTCAATGACTATCGCATAGAATCATATGCCTAAAGAAGATTCAATAAGAACGAGAGTTACTTGTACATTTAATAACAGTAGCAGTATTTAATAACAGTAGCTAGTAGCAGTAGAGCTCCTTGTGAAAGAGTTCGATCAGGTTAATACCGCCACTTTACCTATTTCTGCCGCCGACCAGTAATCTTAGTATTACTGTGTTCCGGTTTTGAAGGTTAAGGGTGCTAGTGAAATTACAGGCACATGGGACTAGTCAAGTTATGTCTCAGGGTGACGGGCGCAGTGGTACTGCCCCTCAGATCTTGGTAATTTAAAGCTCTGAATGGCACTGCAACTATTATGGACGTGTAGCTTACCATCAGGCGCACAACTTATTCGTCCCGGCACTTGATGTTATAAAAAAAAATAGTAGAAGTCCTTATGAAAGATTTTGTCCGGGGACGTGCAATCATTTTACCTATTTCTGCCTCCAAGAGTAATGTGAGTTTACTGCAATCCGTAAGGGTGCTGGTGAAATTACAGGCACATAGGACTTGTCAACTTTATGTCCCAAGGTGACGGGCTCTGTAACTGTTATAGATAGGCGTGTCGCTTACTACCTGGCATACGACTTGTTCGTCCCATTGTTCGATACCACAAAAAAGTACTTAACATTTGGAAAAAGAATCCCACACTGTAGCGTTTGTATTATAAATCTGATTAAATCAACGAATCCTTACTCGCGAAGACGAAGTGCGACAGCAGTCGTGTAATAACTAACAATTTGTTTCTGTTCCTGCACCTGACTCATGTTTAAGATTTGCATATATTCTCCCCTTGTTGACATTGCTCGCACTTACTTTGTAAAGTGCTTTACATTTTTCTTCCGCAAATGGTACTTCTGGGCCAGACAGCCGCGAAACAAAAGACGCAAGACACATTATGGGTGTACTCACAACCCGACGGAAATGTCTGTGGACCCGACAGACAGTCGCTCTAAGGCTAGCATAAAAATGTGTCAGATATTAAAATAGAAAATTCTCTCGAATGACGTTTTCGTTATTGTCATTGATAGCAATGATAGAACAGACAAGGTTACAATGACGTCACACGTACAAGAAGAGGACAGGTTCGCCGAAACTTCGATCAGGGAATAAATATTATAAGTTACTATTGTTATAATTTAGAACAACAATGCTTTCATCACCAAACTATTTATTCGGCCCACTGCAGGATACAGATCTCTTCTCGATTTTTAGAACATAGTCATAGACACGCTGATCCAATGCAGGTTGGGGACTTCGCACGTTTACCTAGGATTGTAAAGCTCTTAAAGTCTGTCTTTTTTGCAGATGGAGTAAAGTGATATTTCATTGCGGAGTAGTGTTGCTCGCTTACAAGGAGCTAGTGATTGCAGTCGATAAACATTCTATCGAGAATCGACTGAATGCTGGTTACGCTTACGTAATAATTAGCCGATTTTGTTTCATTTCAATCATCATCGGCCCATAATAATAATTCGAAATAATTCGATACAAAGAGGAGACATATTTTAAAGTTTTTCATTTTAATTCAATATAGATAATCATATCCGCCTGTTTTTGTTAAAATGTATATGAATAAATATTGATTTCGAAACTAGTAGGCTAATTGTCAAAATAAGAATTAAGGAGGCAATAACGCAATTAGTAATCAATAGAACGTCGTAACATTCGCAATTCAGACATTTAGGCAAAATTTTACCTTCATTCACAATCTATCGATGAAACTGTCGACAACAACTACATGACTATTTAAAATTGTATGACAAACTGCCAACCCTGCAAATGTCATTTCACTCCGTCTTAAAAAGAGACATACTATGGTAAATTTCAAATTAAATACCGAAAAGCTCAGAGGTGCGAGACCGGATTCAAAGCCACGACTTCTGCTTAAGAGGCGATAGGTTAAGCCATAAGCTACCACGGCTTATTGGGCTTTATAAATACTTAAGTAGTTCGTAAACTTATTTAATTAAATAAGAATCTCATGCCCACTCAATAATATCAAACAACTCTTTGATTGGATCTTGGTCTTTTACCTGGTACGTCACTGATCCCACAATTTCTTAAAGCCTTGAAACATACACGTTGCACAAAGTAGCAGTGGACCGGAAGAGTAGCTTTGTATTGGCTTGTGACAGCCTTGTCTAAAACAGAAGCTGTACGGCTTTACCGCACAAGCCGTGTTTTTGTATAATGGGCTTTAATTAAGCGACATGGAGATATCAAGATAGTAATATATCATTGGTTGTTAAAACTTACAGAAAAAAATCTTCCTTTACACAATATAAAGGTATTATGGTCGTCACAAAATAAGAGGCACCTTTCGACACATGTGGTCGCAACGTAAATAGTAGTGGTAGGTATGTACCTAACTAAACATATCGGGAACCATATTAAACGATTCTCACTAGAAAACGATTCGAAATCTTATGAGTCTATGATTGTTTAGATCGTTTTTCGGGTCATTGATTTTCAGTTCTAGATAGTACAATTAACATTTATGTAAGCGATATAGAGTTTAATATAAATAATAAGTAAGTAAGTACTTTAAATTATTAGATGTTGTTGTAGTTACATTAACAAAGTTCACAAGGACAACCTGTTGTTAAATAGCAAAATTCTGACGCAAAACAAAAAACACTTCACAGTTTAAATTTTTATTCACTTTCACTGGAAGATGAGCCAAACTCATCAGTTGTAATAATATCTGAATAGAAAAAGAGACATACTAGTATCTCAATATAGTAATAAAATTTGCAAAAAAGAAAAGAAATCTATCTTCCGTATTATAAAATGCTTCAAAAATTAATGTATTCTTTTAAAACCAAACGAGTTAATAATTGTTTGCTTACTGTTTCGTTGATTGCATTCAAAGTTAAATACTATCGTCTTCTTTAGATATCGAGTTCTTAGGTTTTCGCCATTGCTATATATGGGAAATGAAATTATTTTTCCGGATTAAATCGCGTAATAAGGTGGTTTGAATTAGTATTAGACATAACTGGTTGAAGACTTTACCGTGATCACGGGACCTGTAAAGGGCTCCAAACGTTGGTTTGTTTGAAAGAACAAATATAAGCGATTTAAATCTAGAAAAATGTTTCATTTCCTATGTCTTCCTTAGATGTCAAATTCTACCTCTTAATTGTGACGACTATAGCTCTGTTTTAATTTGCCCCAAAATATGAATATCAGAGCAACTAAATTAACTTCGGGGGTGCTACCCAAAAAGTTATACCGCTACACCAAACACAACATTTCCATTGTATACTTAAGCCTGTAATAACAATCGAAATTCAAAAAACACGTCCAGTACTCACTCTGTTCTAGGGTCCACTGAAAAAATCAGCGTCACAGTCTTTTCTCTGCAGAGACTTTAGCTGAGTGGATCCTTTTACATACGCCACAGCCGCGCACATGACATCTTTGATATCATTTAATTTTGTTGACTATTTACTGATTGCTTTGTTGTTATTACCTATAACGGTTTTATTTTTATTCATCATCCTTCTTTTTGTTATTCCATTTAATTTCTTGTTTTAATTTAGCCTTATCTTTTTTTTATCTTTCTTAATGTGTATGTTTGTGTTGTGGCGTTGTAATAAATGGATCCTAGTCTACTATATTCTATTCTAAATAATATTCTTTTTTTTTTACTTCAAGTAGGTACAGTTCGCTCCAATTCTCCTGCAAATATAAATGCGGCGGTATAATCCTAACTACTAAAAAAAAATCGAATTTTTTTGGTGAGAACCGAAAATCGATAAATAGCGTGCGCAATTCGAGAGTTGCGTGTGAGCTGCATTGCGTGCCAGCCAGACCGATATTAAGTATTTGTCGGGCCTGCCTAATTTCTAACTGCTACTGTCTGGAAGCTAAAACTTTGGCATTCAAATTGGGTTTAAACTTAAAAAAGGAAGGCTGAAAGCAATGTATTAAACAAACCAAGTCAACTACAATAGGTTTTTATGAAGACGGTGCCTAACAATATCGACCGCACCGGATCCGTACTAAAAGTATTGTTTTGTATAGCACGGCACCGACTTCATAAATTCCTATAGCAATTGATTTGGTAGGTGAAATAGAATACTTTCACCATGAATTCACAATCGCTATGCGCCATGTACAATTTTTGTAAGCAAAATGTTACGTCTTACTTAGACCGCTAGTGCGAGATTCTTTAAATTTGTTGTTTCTGGGATCTTCAGTCGAGGCCAGCACCATGCACCCGTTGACTAGAAAAAAACAGAGGCGGGCGAGTTAAATGTCACGTAGACATTTACGTTTTCTGTAAGACGGTAACGACGGCCAGTTAGTTAGCCTTTGGTTAGGTAGGAACGCTATATGCCAGCGGGGAGCAGGATTGGGAGGCCCTGCCCCATTGCACAGGCCACCGCAGACGGCAGATGCCCCTTATGCTCCAGGGCATCACCGTCGAGGGGGGATCAAGGAGGGACCACCATCGGCGAGCCGCGGTAGAATCCGGAAGGGACCCCGTGGCTCTGCACGCTGCTGGGGATTCGTCGTCATGACGTTCTCCGGCACCACGGTGGGAGAAGGAGTACCGTGAAGTTTTTTAGTGGATATGCTCTTGGGCACCGACATTGTCCCCAGGAGAGAGTCCCACATACGAGGAAAATGCGCTACGTAATGCGGTGCGCGCAGTGCATTTTCCTCGCGATAATAGCAAAAAGGTAGGAACGCTATGATACTAAATTGTGAAATACTATACGCGTTGACAACTGTCACTGTAAAGTAGTACATTCTAATATTTATCCATCGAGTATATAATCAGAAATAGAGACGAAATGTCATTTAATTTGTTTGAAAACTATTCTGCCAAATCATTACGGTGACAACTGCGCTCCGATTGGCCAGTCCGTATTAGAAAATATATAAGGTTAACTTGAGCTTTGTTATAGCGGATGACAATTGAAAAATTGCATATTTAATTACCGATAAAATGTGATTCCGTTTGTTTTGTAATTAGCTGTTTTGCTGTTTTTCCCACACCGTCGAGTGGAACAGCCCCTCATTGTTATAGATGTTATCTTTATTACAATAAATACAGAATATTTTTGGAATATACGGCGACGTACACACAGGTCAGTTGTTGCTAAATTTCAGCTTTTTAATGAGTGATTTCAACACAAACGAGAGTTGATATTTAAGAGTGATATAAGGCCCATTTGCCTGATGAGTTGCCAGGGGGGGATGGTCCTTATTTCGTCTATTCCTGGTTACATACTCGATGTATTTATCATATTAAGAAAGTCATGTTGAAACCTACGTCTACCTACCTTGCTACCTACTTACATTATTATTTTTTTGTGTTAAAAGTATATTAGAATAATTTGATATGAAAGAAATGCTTTCGAATGAAGACTTTCTTTAAAAATCAATAGAATAATTTGATATGAAAGAAATGCTTTCGAATGAAGACTTTCTTTAAAAATCAATAATTAAGTGCAAAAGAAATTTTTAAGCGCGCACATAATGAAAGTCGAATATAAATAAGTAAAAAGAACTTGCATAACATCAACTGGTTATGTCACCAAAACTGTAACGGTGACATAAAAACACACCTGTTTGTAGGTTAAAGATGCGGAAATGATCATCAAAAATAAATTTGTGAAAGCGTTAGGCCGGGACAGTTTAAAAGATTGGATCTCTTGGTAATAAATTCTAATTAAAATCTAAATTATTTTACATGCAATACAATAAAAAAATAAACGCAAATAAAAAACAACACAAACATATGATATGGCTCTAAAATTCTACTATAAAGGACTTAGGACTACACCTTTTTTTTATAATATCAAGTGACGGGACGAATATGGCGGGCGCCTGATGGTAGGCTATACGCCTGTCCATAACAGTTGCAGTGCCACTCAGAGCTTATCGCAAGTCGCAAAGATCTGATGGGTATTGCCACTGCGCCCATCACTCTGAGACCATTTAATAAGTAATTTCACCAGCACCTTTACCCTTTAAAACCACAACACAGTAATGCTGACATTACTGCTTGGCGACAGAAATAGGTAAGTTGGCAATACTACCCTCGACGAACTCTTTCACAAGGAGCTCTACTGCTACTCTACACAACACTACCCTCACTGTTGTTTTTCAAAAGCCAGTAAATGCTTAAAAGTACATTTAAATTAAAATACACACTTCATCAAAGGATCACACATATACCGTACATAAGGCATTATGTCGTTACCAATTTATTCCTGCTATTATAATTTTTAATTTTATTTTGCATTATTGGCATTAGATTTTGTATTTTGGATATTATTTTGTATAGTACCAACAATTCATGCACATAAATACTGATAGCATCCCATAGATGTACCTATTCAATCTATTTGTATCTATCTACTATAGCTGGTGACTAAACCTCAGAGAATTCTATTTTAGTCAGTGGCTGTACTCTAAGTCCGGCCTTTTCCCAAGTAACATGTTATCATCCTTAGTACTTACGTACCTTTCACAGAAGTGTACTTTACCCTAATGTAAGGCTTTCTAAAAACAACAAATTATTATTATTATTATTACTTGAATAAAAACGATATACAAGAACAACACATAATGTACAACATCCCGAGATAGCAAAAGTGAATGCAGTTGCCATATCCAATAACGTTATTGTTGATCTTCTATTTCTTGTTACAAAAGTGTTGGACGTGATCCAATTTCTTGTTTCACAATACTTTGTTTTTAATTTTTGTTTTGCGCAAGAAATGTATATCACATTGTGAAGTCAGACAATTAATTTACGACTTTCAACTAAAACTGTCACTCTTTCACAATATCAATTTTTATGTTTCGCTTTTTTTAATGGTTACAAATATGCAAATGAATGAATTAGTTTGATTTCTCAAAATGAGTGGTGATATGTTGTTTTATTGAGGGCATTGGCGTCAAAGATTAATAATACCTCTACAATCCCTTTTAAGACTTTATACTAAGTGACGGCACGAACAAGTCATGCGCCTGGTAGTAAGAGACACGCCTGTCCATAGCTGCAATTGCAGTGCCGCTTAAGAGTTTAAATCGTAAAGATCTGCGTTCGTCACCCTTGTGGTGACAAGTTGACAAGTCTCATGTGTCAATTTCACCAGCACATTTATCCTTCAAAACCCGAACACAGTAATGCTCACATTACTGCTTGGCGGCAGAAATAAATATAAGCAGAAATAAAATAAACGTAAGCATCGCATTTAAGACTCCTGTAATTTGTCCTGTTGTAACTACATTTTTTTTATATATAGCTTTAGCTTAGCTTAGCTTAGCTTTGGCTTAGCTTTTTTCATATTTTGTTTTTTTTATAATTATAACGTAAACCAAAAAAACATTGAGTTTAATAGATAAACACTTTATTCACTGATATAACACAAATACAGATTAAGCATAAAAGAAAAAATATAACATAATTGTCATAGCAGTGAAACGGCGCTAACTCAGCATATACCAAAGTTTCCTGAGGCGCTGGTTTTCAGTCAGGACCAACGAGAGGGCGGGCATCGCGTACGCCGATGACACGCTGGTGGCCGTCCGGGGGATCACAGGGAGAGCCCCAGTAGCGGCGGACATGGTGGTCCGCCGAATACAACTGCTGGGGCTCGAGGTCGGGTTGGGTCGGCTCCTACCCAATCTCGGGAGGCCGGGAGCCCCATGCAGAAGGCTGTACGCCTGGGTGACCCAGAGTATGGCCTTATACGGGGCTCCCATTTGGAGTGGGGCCATATCAGCGGCGACGTAATCGCATACCTCCTCGCCGGTACTCCGCCGTGGAACCTTGAAGCCGAGGTCCTGGCGGAGGTCCACGCCTACTGACGGGGAATGAGGCCGAGATGATCTGATATACCTAACTAACATAGCAAACGGCACTGTCGATTGCCCTGAACTCCTTGCGCAAATAAGACTACGCACAAGCAAGTTTGCACTAAGAAATCCTATCACCCTTTATGTTCCTAGGGTTATAACAAATTATAGGCATATGCATTTTTAAATAGAGCGTCTCGCTCATTTAACTCCTTAGTTCTAGTACAAGTTAACCAAATCGCTTACACATTAATATGTTTTTCTCTTATATGTAGCTACTATAACTGTTTAACATATTTAATTTCGTTATTTATATTTATTATGTTTGTTTTTTTTTTAAGTTGGCAACTTACTTTATAGTTTGTTTCTATCACTGCAAATAATTATACGTGGAAACTTTTAATTAGCCCTCGGAAAACAAGCACTGGTCTGTCAGGCGTGTAAATTATACTATTCTTGTTACCTAGCTGTAAGTTTTCCAAAAAATAATGAAAATGAAATAAAATAGACCTTTAGTTCTACATATGTAGACAAGAATTTAGCAAGTTAGTACGGTTCAACTACAACAACATAATAAATAATATTAGATAATGCGGAGATTTTGTAAACATGTTTGGTTAAGTAGTATTTTGATTTATCTGTCTGGATTTTATTAAGTGGTTTCTTGAGCTATTGTTTTTCTAATGGGGCCTAGATGTTGAATAACGATCAAAGCTCCTAAATAAATAAAGATTAAAAAAAAGTAAGATCCCGAATAGGTACAGTGCGCTATTATAAAAAAAAACTTCTTTCTTTCTTCTTAAAACTATGTAAAGATAACCCAAAAAGAGCGCTACAAGAATACATTTTTTTTTATTACTTTTTTGTGCTAAATTGGCATGAGAAGGTATTTTTAGAATACGAGGTGTAAGCCGGCACTCTTAAGTGAATTTTACGTAATAATCCTGGTGAGTTTATATATTTTTATTATGGTAAGGATTACAATACCGCCCTGTAATCATATTAATGACGAAGCACTCAGCTATTAATACTAAGACATCATTTCTGAGCATACCTGGCATGCTGTAGGTAGGTAATTAATGGACATGAAGGCAATTCAAATGTCAATCATTCCCAAACTCTGACAGTACGGTCCCACGTGCCCTCTGATAACAAAATTAACCCATTGATTGATATGAAACCTAAATAGCAATTAAAATTGGACGGGAACAATAGGAAAGGGCGGCAATCGATCACTCATTGGTGGCTGGCAGGTCATCCGTCGAAACAACGCGTTCCGTATTCAACGCAAATACGATTGTTTGACGTACCCACACGCTAATTAGCGATGATATTCAATTTATTTGGGCAATTATCAGTAGGCAATTAACAGCGATAGACGCATATTAAAGTCCTCAGCTGTGTGAAACATACCTCATGCATGTAATTCGATTGTTTCACGTTGCCGTAACACGGTGATTAGCGAACCAATATTGATGGATGAAATAGTTATTGGGTTTTCGCGATTGTTACCTACATATAAAATATAAATAAATAATAGACAACATCAAATACGTTGCTTTGGTCCCAAAGTAAGTAACTAAAGCATTTGTATAATAATAATAATAATAATGTTTATTGTTACAAAATAGTTATAACACAGCAGTGAAGTCCCTGACACCTGAGCTAGGTATAACCTGTGTTACAGGAGTCAGTGTCCTCTCTCAAACATTTACCTGCAAATACTTTATTTTTTCTCAGTTGCTACAATAAGGCTTCAGTTTTATGGTAATCTAAGGTTAATAGCCAGTTCTTAGTTTTAAGTTTAGCTTCACGAGCAGATGACGGATATATGTTTAAAGTTTTATTAATTTTATTATACAGGTACGGAGCCATAAATAGTAACTGACGTCTAGCCCAAGCTGTGCGACATTTAATGGAAAACACACATTAGTGCGGGTGCGCTTTTTGATGTAATTGTCTTTGCAGTATGGAGTGACTCTGTGCTGCATGATTACTAGTTGCAAAACGTACAACTGTCTTACACTCAGTACTTGGCATTTGTCATACAACGATGTAGCAGGAAATCTGTAGGGACTAAAAGTCATAACTTTAAGTATGGATCTTTGTGCTCTTTCTAAAGTCAATAAATGAGTCTTAAAGGCACCACCCCAGACTCCAACACAGTAACTCATCACCGACTGCGCAAGGGCGTAGTATATTGTACGCAGTAGCTCAAGATTAGCCACATATCTCAGTTTTTTGAAAACGTATATTAGATTTCTACAGCGTGACGTCGTGAGGTCTATGTGTGCACGCCAACTGAGTCTGTCGTCAAGCATCACTCCTAAATATTTTACATTGGTAGACTTGGCAATAGTAAGACAGGAACAGTCAGAATTGCAAGGAGAATAACATGAGTGGAGTTTGATTTCAATATTTTCCTGTTTATTGTTCGGCAGGGTAAATTGAACAAGAATAGATTTAGATAGATTTAAAGTCAGAAGGTTTTCTCGCAGCCAGTAGCTTACTTTATGTAAACCGCGTTCAGTAGTATCGCAAACCTCTTCCCAGGTTGCTCCAGTGAAAACCAAGGCTATGTCATCGGCATAAGTGTAATATTTTAATATATATTATTTTGCCATTTTGTAACGATATTTGACACAGGTCATTTATATATATTAAGAAGAGACTTGGTCCGAGGATGGTTCCTTGCGGGACTCCAATTTTACCTTGTTGAGTACGACGGCATAGGAAGTCCTCCATTATTTTGAGGGCATTACCTCGGACATCGGCACGATTTAGCTTATTCACAAGTACGGGAATGGAGACAGTATCGAAAGGTTTTGCTAGGTCGAGAAAAATTCCTATGTATTTCTCTTTAGCGTCACTTTCTGAGGTTACATAATCTACTAGTTGGCTAACCGCATCTTCGGCGCTTATATTAGTTCTAAATTCATATTGCGATTTTGATAGTATCTTATTATGTTCCAAAAAGTACATAAGGCGGTTGCGAAGTGCCTTTTCAAGCACCTTAGAAAATGAGCTGAGTATCGATATCGGCCTATAATTGGAGATAGTGTCTCGAGGCCCACACTTGTGGATTGGGGTGATGAGCGACTTCTTAAAAGCCTGTGGGAAAACTCCATGGGATAGGCAAAGTTCAATAATTTTGGTAAGGAGGGAACTATTATATCTTTTGAAAGTTTTAAAAATTTAACAAGTATGGAGTCCCACCTAACGGCACAGTTATTTTTAAGGTTAATTATTATTGATTCAACCTCGGCTTCGTCTGGTGGTAGTAGCACAATAGGATTTACATCTGGCGGTATATGTAAACTGTATTCACTTTTGTTATTACAATTTGAAGAAATTATCATATCAACTAGCTCCTTACCTATATCAGAAAAATATTTATTAATATCCTGAATATTTTTACCATTATCTGAACGTAATAAATCATTTGCAGAGGTTTTCGATTTCGAAATATCAAGTATCGATTTGATTGCATTCCAGATGTCCTTATTTGAGTTCCACGATTTATGGATATTATGGAAATCGGATACGACGACGGTACCACAAACATCGAGACCCGAAACAATATTGAAATGTTGGTTTTCTACATTGACCCGGCCGGCGAACCCGGGACCATGAAAACTCGTGTGCAAGCCACTCATTCACGGAGCTCGTCAAAACATAGGAAATGAAACTAATTTATCGGATCTACATCGCGTATATTTGTTTTTTTTAATGGTACTGAGTGACGGGACGAACAAGTCGTGAGCCTGGTGGTAAGCGACACGCCTGTTCATAACGGTTGCAATGCCGCTCGAAGGGCACTGTCACTGCGCCCGTCGCCATGTCGAACAGTCTCATGTGCCTGTAATTACAAATTCGGAGCGCGGTAATATTCGCATTACTACTTGGCGGCAGACATAGGTAAGGTAGCAGTACTACCCTGGATAAGCTCTTTCGCAAGGAGCTGTACTTGTTTTTTTTTAAACTAAATTTTCGGACCTTTTACAGGTACCATAGTTACGGTTGTCTAAATTGTGGATAACTGTAGTAACGTGTACGGCGTATTACAAATAGTAATATCGACGATAGCACAAGTACTCATTTCGCCGGAGAACAAATGGAAAGCGAAGACGATCGCTAAAGATTGGATAATAAAATAAGAATGGTAATAAAACGAAGTATATCAGCTATCCAACAAAAACTCAGGTAAGTTTCCTCATATAATAACAAGACGTTCACGTGTCAGCCGTGATCTGGGGTATACGATAAGTATCCCCGCACGATGTTACCTAACCTGGAGAATAATCAGCGAGTACCTTACGCCAATTGGCAAATCCTTTCACCACGATGACAAGATCGATACGATAATTAAAAGAAGCCGTGACCTGTAAAGAGCCCGAAACGTTGGTTTATTTGAAGAAACAAATATACACGATTTAAAATCCGGAAAAATAGTTTCATTTCTTAGACGTAATAGCAACCGCCGGACCCCTTTTGTTACACCGTGTATATTTGGCAATCATATTGCAGCGATAGAAACAAACTATTAAATAGATCTATTTCTTGACAAATTGGGACACTATGAACGAAATAGAAAATGTGATGTCCTTTACAATGTGGTATTGGTTATAGTAAGTATGATGACCAGCTGAAGTTTTTTGTGTGATCGGAGTATAATGGTCGCACCTTTTTATTACCACTGTTGATCAAGGGTTTTTTTCTGAACAGAATGTGATTTATATCATTACCCAAAAAGTATATTTCAAACGAAATTTTTAACACTTTTCGTAGCAGTAGAGCTCCTTGTGAAGGACTTCATCCAGGGAAGTACTGTCACCATACTTATTTCTGCAGCCAAGCCGTAAAGAGTAAGGGTGTTGGTGAAATTACAAGAACATGAAAGTAGTCAACTTAAGTCTCAGGGTGACTGGCGCAGTGGCAGTGCCCCTGAGATCTTTGCCATTTAAAGCTCTGAGTGGCACTGCAACTATTATGAATCCCTATTCCCTATGCCACTTACCACGAGGCGCACGACTTGTTGGCCCCGTCACTTGGTATTATATAAAAAAGAGATCCATGAAGTGTTAGTAACAATAAATTATAATTAGGTTAGTACTTAAATTCTATTACGGAATTTGTGCTTGTTATTAAATGCCAATTAGACAGTGCTAACTTCGAGAAAGAGGTTAATCATCGAATCCGGCAGCTTTCGGGATGCTCCGGGACGGACGCCCCGGAACTTCCGCAATACCGCAGTCGAGCAGTGCGTGTTAACAGCGATAACTTACAGCTCTGAGACGTGGTCACTTACTATGGGGCCTCATAAAAAAACACAAAGTCATTCAACGAGCTAAAGAGCGAGCAATGCTCGGCATTTCTATACGTGATCGAATCAGAAATGAGGAGATCCGTAGAAGAACGAAAGTCACCGACTTAGCTCAAAGGATTAGCAAGTTGAAGTGGTAGTGGGGGCACATAGCTTGTAGAGCTGACGACCATTGGGGCAGAAAGGTTCACGAATGGAGACCGCGAACCGGAAGGCGTTGAGTGGGACGGATGACCCTACTAGATGGACGGATGACCTGGTAAGGGCGGCGGGTAACCGATGGATGCAAGTCGCGTCCGCCGGCTAGTCTGGCAATCTTTGGGGGAGGCCTATGTTCAGCAGTGGACGTCTTCCGGCTGATATGATAATTAAATGCCACATCATGTATTCTGTTTAATAAAGACGCCGACTTCTTCCGTAAGAGTGCGATGAAACCTTCGACGCGAGCTTCAGCAAACATGACAGACGCACTACAGAACCGTGGCAGCCGCAGCAGCGTTCTGAAGGCGTTATTAATGCGCACGCACATTATGAATGGGATGTTTACCATTAGGCGCACGACTTCTTCGTCAATTGATGTCACAAAAAAAAAGAATTTTTAACGTCAATGTTTTCAACGACATCTGAACTGCACATAATCTAGACCAATTATCGGAAAAATCTTGAGAATTTCCTCTACAATGCAGCAGCCAAGGTGGCATTTCCGTTTATGGACAAGCTTTACGCTTTCATTAGTGAAAGCAGCTTTCAAAGCTGGATTAAGTATTTTTTATTGCGAGAGTTTTACGTTACATTTTTGAGTCACGTTTATCGACAAAGAAAGAGCATAGCTGATCAATATCAATCTGTGAAAATACCTTACACAATTTTCGAATTCCAGCAAATAAAATGCATTCGATGACCGTTTCGGTGCCAAGTTATATTTTGCTGTTGAAAAATCCTGAGTTTCATTTTTGATATCACTTAAGTTCTAGTAAGTTATTAAACTTTTAATGTAAAGAATCAACATGCTGTGCAGTATATTTCTTTGTTTACCCCTATTTAATATGATCGCAAATTTTTCATACAAGCCACGTATAAAGTTACTCGCCGATTTAATGTTTATCTAATTTAGTTAGTTTATAGATATTTAATATGACATTAATTATGCTTTACTTAGAAAACAAAATAATTCTATATCAATGTCAAAGAAAACTTACATTGCCTAAATCGTGTTCAATTCTGAGTAACTTCGATATAAGAACATTCCACCCCACAGTTAGTGATAACAACTCGATCGAAAGCGCCAATATCGACTGTATTAACAAATTGGTAGTTTCGTACATCAGTACACCCGTAACGGTAACAAAAGGTATACGGAGGTATACATCTATATACCTTTATATATAGCGGAAGTGGCGCTGCCGCCATTGCCGCGACGAAACACGAGTACGGTTCGATTGTCGGAGCTGTGACACGTGTACGCTAAATACGTACAAAATTCGAAATCTGTGGGAATTGGGAATATAGTGACTTTTTTTAATTTTGTTAAGGTGTTGAAAATAGATATATCTGATCTGGCTGATGTTACTACACCTTTGGTATAAATAACTTTTGTTCTAATTACAACTTATCAACGACATTAAACGTATTTTCCCATTGGGTTTTGGGTTGTGATACAGGCTAATTGAAAACTATTTTTGTTTATGATTTGAATTGTGAAAGATCTTTATCTCAAATTTAGAGCTATAGTAGTTGCCGATTACTCCAACGACGAAAACCACTTTCTACATAGATGTATCTTTGCTATGACGATCTCCGCGGTCGAGTGGCTTGCACACCGGTTTTCATTGTGTCACCATGAATGAGGTCCCGGTTTCGATCCCCGGCCGAGACAATGTAGAAATACTTACTTTCTGTATTGTCGCGGGTGTGGGTGTTTGTGATACAGTCGTTGTTTCCTATTTCCAAAAAAAATTGGCTTTAGTTACTTACTTTGGAATCGGAGCAACGTATGTGATGTTGTATAATTTTGTTTTTCGTTATGTCCGATTTTTAAACGGCCATTGAATTTGATTATTATACTTAAGTTGTATAAAGAATGATTTTCAAATGATGTTCGACGACATCGGTGGCACAAATTCTAGATATAGATTGTAACAAAAAGTTACGACCGTATCGCCCCTCTTTTCACTAACTGCCGTATCTGACAAGTTTATCGTAACTGGGTAAGTTATTACGAAGATTGGCGACATCGGTGACCCACTCTGAACGCTAAATAAGGCGGCCCGTTTTTTTAACTTAGTTCAGGACTGGACGTACTGGATTGCACCCCGGAAATAGGTGTCATTGTCTAGCACGATGATTTCCAAAGAATCTATATCGAACCCCTGGGGTCTAATCTAATATACAAGGGAAGAAAATGGATGCATGAAACGTTAATGGGGGTAAATCCTGAGCAAAACTTTGGGTTTCCATAAATTAAATACTCTACATTACACAATTAGTACCTATATGAAGAATATATAATATTTTCTTACAATTGACATAAATTACCTATAAGTACTTATCTCTGAGTGGCACTGCAGCTGTTATGTATAGGCGTGTCGCTTACCAGCAGGCGCACGACTTGTTCGTCTCGTCACTTGGTATTATAAAAAAAAATCACAACAAACAAGACATTCGGTTAAATGAATGTACAAAAGTTAATATCAATTTGTTGTTTTTTATAAACTTTGTAAAATTCTCACTAGCTGTCATCTGTCATGTGTCAGCTATTAACACTTCTTGTATTGGATAATGAACTTTACAGTGCAGAAGATATTTCTTTCGAAGAAATTGTATTTTATTTTTATTTGTCGACTTTGCATTTCGATAATATTTTGTGTTTTTTTGTAGTTCCGCTATTTTTTAGTTTTATATTAATTATCCTTGTTTACATTAGTGACGATCATATCGATAATTCGCGGAAATGATAATGCGTAAATGTCAATTTTATTGAGATAGAATTTTTCATGTACTTAGTTGAGTTCAGTTTTCATGCTCCTTCTGCCTGTCTGCTCTAAATTTAGTTATTCGCCATAAAATATTTTTTTGTACGTAAACGAAGTTATAATAATCTCAGTACAGAGTACTAAAAAAACCGACCTCAAAAGTACGTGGACTTACTAGTTTTATTGAAATCGGTTACCGGAAAGTGCGCAAACCCGGATTCATTCCCTAGTTCGCCACTATACGGGACTTGTCATAGGAGATTAAAAAAATCACTACTCAAAGTATATGGAAGAGAGAGAAAAACGCCTTGAATTAAAGAATAGCAAAAGCAACCATTAAAATAATTGCTCATTATATTAAAATTTAGGCGCTATTTATAAAAATGAATTTTCATGCGTGAATAGCCACCCTTAGAGGTGGATGATTTTCTTCAAAATTAAATGGAACCGCTATGGAGGTACCCTCTTTCCAACAAAAAAAGAATCATGAAAATTGGTTTACAAATACCGGAGTTATCGCGTAACATACATACAAAAAAAAACATACAGTCGAATTGAGAAGCTCCCCTTTTTTAGAAGTCGGTTAAAAATAAAAAGGATATGAACTAAAACGTAAACGTTTTGAAAACTTTTGTCACTTATCTTCTAAATTTTGTAGTTTATTTACGCCATTTCTTCCCCAAAGTATCGATATTATTAACATTTGTAATATAAATTGTAATATTGTGACATTGATAATATGAAATAAATGATTCTATTATATTCTATTCAATAGTATTTCATTATTTTTAAACAAGCGGCGACGTTCAGACGTGAAAACAACAATATCATTAGTTGACAAAAGACAGCTCTTCTCTTCTTTGGGGTGGCATTCAATGGGCCTAAGTAAGATATCCAATAATTAATGTCGGTTTCCTACAAGACAAGCGAGATTACAAACAATCTTGCTAAGCTCTCTTCGAGAATACGGAATGCAAAGGTTAATTAGTTTCATATAAGTAACGAGTAAACTTGCACTTGTTGGTTTGATTGCTGCGAAATTATAAACGTAAAATGTTATAGCCGTTATTGGACTGTAAATGTTATATGAAATTGTGTGTTGCTACGGCTATACGATATACATTGTGTCAAAATCTTTGTTGAAAATTGTCGTTTACGTCATTTATAGTATAGAAGTAGGTTATTGCCTGTACAGCTTGACAAATGGCGGAGTTCGGGGCAGGGCAGAAACGGTATTTTTATTTTTATTTGACGTCATCGTATTTCGACTATACTTTGTGTTTATTTATATTTTTTAGTATTACTTCTTTGTTATGTTATAAGCGTTTCTCTTCGGACATATTCTGCATTTATTTTACAAATCTTCATGAATTTTAGATAAACAATGTGTAAGATGTTCTTACGTCGCTACAAGTACTTGTATAGGTGCTGTCTCTTGATAAAATGGATGATTCAAATAAAAAATCTGACTCCAAATTTATTTCGATGTTTATTATTATTATTTATTTTAGAGACGATTTATTATCCCTTGATATTATATTGTAAATTGTTATATTGTAACATTGATAATATGAAATAAATGAATCTATTCTATTCTATATAAAGATACAAGTCACGTCATTCAAAGAACCATTTTCACATGAGCTACGCTTGACGATGCGAAGTGTTGATCCGAAAGTGTGTCGCTCAGACAAAATTGTCTATTTCTAGTTACGTCAGGAGTGTTAAGTCAGGATAGGTGCGATGTATCCCAAAGGATTTTAAGCAACTTGCAGGCACCTGCAGTTAACGTTGTGTTTTCTTCAATCTCAAATTGTCTTGAAAACTAGGCTTCTTCACATTAGACAATATCACATACGTTACTCGAATCCTAAAGAAGTTACTAAAGCACTTGTGTTATGAAAATCGGAAATAACGATGACACCACAAATTTTCAGACCCGAGACAATACAGAAAAGTTCGTTTTCTACATTGACTCGGCCGGAGATCGAACCCTGGACCTCAAAGAACCATGAAAACCCGTGTGCAAGCCACTCGACCATGGATATTGTTCTTCTTGTCGAGTCAATGACAAAAACCAATAAAATAACCGGTGTTAAATTTCTTTGGCCCAGCAAACAGCCATTTCTATGCTGTTGCCTTTAGCAAGTTTTCGCAGGTGCATCTGGTTAAACACAGTGGGCACAAGAGTAGGTGAGACATACTTTGGGCAGGGAACCCGCATGTAATGATACTGAGTCGGGTTGATATAGCCCCATTTCACCATATTGTCTCTACGTTGGCCAATTTGAATCCTGAGATGGTTCAAGGGCTTTCATATTGGCTACTGCAACTCGTGTCTGAGGTATACTTTCGGATGGGGTGATAAATTAATAGGAACAGCGAATTTGGCTAGCCGATTAGTGCGTCGCGTTCATTAGACTACTTTCTATGGGCTAAATCTTTTACGTCTCTGTAAGAAATCGTCAACTCAAAGTGTCACCGTTTTCGTTATAATTGTATTGAATTTATTAAAGATCAATTTATAGGAAATATCATTGTTTATCTATTTATATAACACATCAAAGAGAGGTGGTTGCCCCTGAGCAGAACCGGGAGACCTGTTGCTTTTTGAGAGGTTGATAGTTCAAATCCCGGCAAGCACGTATGACTTTAATTTGTGAGTTACGTCCAGCGGAAACCTGTGCCCTGCTGCCTTTTTACCACAAAGGCAAAATTGCCAAAAATCAGTAGAACTCTATAAATAATCTTAGGATATCGATTCTTCAGGTCACGTGCCCTTCGACAGCGTCTAACGATGGCTAAGGCAATTTGACTTCGACGAGGGATACCTCAAACGAATCGCCCATGAAGCAATTTCTTTATGACATTCACTAAAGTACCAAATCCTATTGATGAAAATAAATAAGACATTCTAGTTGAGAAAGGTCACGTTTTTATGTTAGTTATTTAGATAATCGCTGGTGATAAAAAGATTACAGAAAAGAATTTAAGAGAAAAAATCTTGAAAGTTTACTAGGGGCGCTACATCTTGCCAAAAACTTTAGCCGTTCGCCAACGTTTACCAATGCCATCCATTCCAGATCACAAAGCAGATCCATTCGTTCATTTAACCACTTTAATATAAAATGCAGCCATGTAATTCTGCAGAGCACAGCAATTAAAGTTATACAAATTATATTTAACTTGAAATTATTTAACATTACAATTTTTTTGTTCTAAAGCTATATAAGCTATAAATAAAATTTTAAAAAACACAATATCCAATATTGTTGCATGTTTTAAACAAGCAGTACAAAATTAAAGTGTTCCATTCCTTTTGTTAAAAAATAAACACAATAAAATTACCTTTAAGTTAAAAATAATAAAGGTCCTGACAACTTTTTATACTTATAAATAATTTTATTTATTGTAACAATGGTTATAGGAGACAAATTTAGCGCGGTACTTTACGAACAACTATATGATGTGGTTATTTTTTATTCGTACTTACCAATTCCTCTGGTGATCCCGGTTCCTTCATACCATTGCTCTTATTTGTGCTCCCCGTCTCTGTAATAAAAAAAAATTAAATTTAACTCTGTGTGATACAGTAAAAATTGTAATATCATAAGTGGTTGAAATTATAAGATCACTCTGCATAGAACTTTAAATATAACAAGTACTTTAACAATAAAGACAGTCAGTGCTTTAAATGTTTTAGATAGGATATTTTGCTTCAGGGAGACATTATTATTTTTTGCATTTAAATACTTTTTTCTACTCCTGTACCTTAATCTGTCAATCACAATTTTATAAACCATGTCACAAAAGCTCTCTTAGGTACTTGCTACTGAACTGAAAAATTTGAAAAAAAGTCGTTTTTCTAAGTAAAATATCAAATATGGCGTAACTCAAACGCTCTGCAGCCTCCTGATTGGTTAAAATATAAACAGTACTTGGCCAATCACGAACACTTTTATTTTATCTCTTTGGTTTTTGTTTTATATCGTTTGTATGGCTTTCGTTTGAGTTTGTTACCGTAGAGTTGTGTTTCATTATTTTAATTTACTCGTAGAAAAAGTATTATATGCAATCCTTACATCCTTTTTTTCTAATACCAAGCGACGCAACGAATAAGTAGTGCACCTGGTGCTACGCCTATCCATGGCAGTGCCACTCAGAGCTTTTAATCGCAAAGATCTTAGAGGCACTGCCACTATGCCCGTCACCCTGAGACTTTAGTTGACAATACGCAAGGCAAATTTCACCAGCACCTTTACCCTTCAAAACCGGAACGCTGCAATGCTCACGTTACTGCTAGGCGGCAGAAATAGGTAAAGTGGCAGTACTTCCCTGAACGAACTCTTTCACAAGGAGCTCCACTGCTACTAAATAATTAACTGCTACTACTTAATTAGGTCTTAAAACCTCGTATATATTAATTAACTAATAGAAATAAATACGTTACTCCACTTTAAGAATCCCCATTATGCAACGATTGCATAAAATACTATTTACCTTGGGCATAGGTTCCCAAATTTTATGCCCCACTGCCCATTTAAGAAAAAATAAAAAAAATTACAACGCCCACCACCGTAAAAAATTTTTGAAAACGCGTATTTTTCATATTAGCTTAACACAAAAAATGTCAAGGAAAAAATTATCATTATGTACGTAGCGTAGTTTATACATATAGATATTTCAGGTTCCGAGCTTCCGAGGCACTACAGCTACTCTAAGACTCTTCAGCGCCCAATTTGGGGTAGGGACCACTTTGGGAAACTATGACCTAGGGAATCGAACTGACAAAATGTGAAAAAAAATATTCCGTATTTTATAATGTTGCACAAACAAAATTATACAGGCAATAGTTTATAACAAGAAGGGGTGGCATTTTGTATTTATTCGGTTGGGGTGAAGCCGGTCGGCTGTAAAGACAATCCATGCCCAGTCAAACATAGATTAAATGATAAAATTGCTATTCGGTCACTCACTTTACGATTTTGCCACGATTCTCTCGATCCGACCATTTGGAAAATGTATGGCGGTTATTGGTAATCACCGGGACGCTTTCATTGTTTAAAATGTAAAATTAATATTTCAAAAGTCAAAATACAATCGAGTGGAAACTTTGGAAATGTAGTTGATATAAATGTATATGAAATATTGTTTTCATTATTAATACAAAGATCGACAATAAAGAAAAACTTCTTCAATCTGTGAGGTCTCGAACCTGAATCTGTAATGCCAATCTAGGAGAAGCGCTCTACCAACTGTGCTTGCGAATTTACCTTACGAATTTCTATATGCGTTTTATTACAAATCTGTGTTTTTGGTTTTAACGGCTTTTTGCCGAAGCACCCCCTGTGAGAAACTCGTGAAAGTTTCTTTATTCGTTAATAAATAGAATAAATCGATACCTCCAATGAACACCACGCCATCTTTGGACATGTTCTGTTTTTATTTTGTTTCTTTATTTTTTCGCAAAATTCGTTTTTTTTTCGAATTTGGTTTTTTGTCTTAATTTATTTTATATTTCACAAAATTCTCACTCAAAAATATGGTACTTTACAAAAATAACAGAAAATGATCAAAAAATTAAGTTGGCATATGGTATCGAAATATAAAAAAGGCCCCAAACACAGCTTCATTCAAACGTTAGAATATGTAATGAAAATTAACTAACAAGATTATAAATCAATCTAAAAGATTAGTAGCGGCCGAAACAGCCTTCATCTGTTAACAGCTTGCTGTAAAACTGCTTACAATTATCTACATCTGTTATTCTAAAATATTTCGCCAATAAAAGAATAAATTCTATTTTGTATAGAATAAAATCGATCTGACGCGTTAAGTCTGTTGAGACTCTAATTAGTCTTCTCTCCTGTTCTGATCCTGTTTTCGATATTATGTGTTGTTATTATTAGTAGACCTGTCTTTTTTGTTATATATTTGCCCTATTTATTTATTTTATTTATTAATGACGAATCAGGTAATTTTGGCCCACACAATCACAACTAATCAACAACGAGTCTGTGACGTGTAACGCAATCTGGTGCCAGGTAACCGGCCGCGGAATCACCGATAGACGACACCTTTTGGCCAAAACTCCTCCTTCATGAAGGTCTAATTATTTTTTTATTTAGATCCCGTGTAATAAAACTAAAGAAAACAATTTTTACCTTCTCGATTACGTCGACGACGCCGCAGAAATTTATGTCACAAATCACTTCAACAAAAAATTTATCGGTAATAGATAACCAGAGGGGCAGATACGAAATAATACCGAAACAGTGGAGATGTAACACAAAAATCACAAAAGGCTTTGATTGCGCGAGTTCGACTCAACCAATGCGGTGACCGAACCGAGGCGGTGAATCGAAACAAATTAACGTGGCTTGTTGCCGACATCGACTACGTTTTATACGTCGTGCCATATTGTCGCTTTTGTTTTTCACGGCGGCAGTTTAATTTTCCACTGAATGCAAAATATGCCAATTCATACATCCTGTAATTTTAAAGGTGTGTTTGATAGAATGAATGGGAGATAATCGTACTGGGAAAGAGCGCCAACCGATCGGGTTCTTAAGGTACTGCTAAATCAGCGGGAAATTGATTAAAACTTCGGGACCTTGGTACTAATGACCGTCTGGATCAGGCTCAAAACCGAAGGGCCTGACGGAACCTAATATCGGAAGATAAGACTCTGTTTGGGTCACCTCGCTATAGAAGTTATAAATAAATATCAGACAACATCACATACGTTGCTCTGACCCCAAAGTCAAAGACAAAGTCTGACAAACTTCATTTCTTAGGTAAGCAAATTACACTTGAAATCGTCATACTGATTATTTATTTATTTATTTATTACATATTGCTTACAGTCAACCCAAACGCAATAGTAAGACTTAAAGCTAACTGAACGATCAATCTTAAGTCAATTACAAAAGTGAATAAAATATGAAAATTGATAAAATTATAAATACAATACCATAAGCAATATTATTACAGATTAACATTAAGGACAAAAAAAATCCATTTGTTATTACATTTTAAACTAACACTTAATACTGCTGTCTCCGGTCAAGGACCCCAGATAGCGTCCTGCGGAAAACATGAATTTTGATTCTGAGCATACAAAAAGCTCCAATGAGGAGTCAAAGTTAAGCAACTGATTTAGATACCTATCTCACTCACTCTACATCGTGTGATAGGTACTGCAAATAACCTCATTCTATGAAGTCGCACCAGATTAGTTCTAGGTACCATAAAGCCTACCTTGGACAACAAAAATGGGTTGTATATTATTCCTCGTACCAGTCAAAACAAAACAGATTAAACTTTACTGCTCATTCGTAAGGCAGATTCCTCTGAGAAGAATGAGCAAGAAACTCTAAGGGTTGTTCTTTGTAAATATACATTTGAATACATTTATCATTACAATATTTAATTTAAACACCTTAGATCGAAAACACCTGAAAGCTCAAGTACGCAGAAGTTATATAAATATCTTTAGTATAACGTTTTTGTTTCACAATAGTTTTAAACCTTGTAAATGGCAAATTTTGAATATCAATCGGACTCTTATTATAGAAGCGTATGTATTGCCCCTCAAATCAATTTGAGACTTTATGAAAACGACTGTCAAGAACGGCTAGTTTAGTTTTAGTCCTCGTATTAATGTTATGTCTGTCACTATTTTTCGTAAAAAAAAATATATTTTTCTTAACATAAATAACATTTTCATAAATGTATTGTGACGTTAGTGTAAGAATGTTAATTCATTTAAACTTCTCTTCTATCTCTCATGTACACTCTGTGTCCCAGATTGCAAACTCATATTATATAATAATAGTTCTAAAGAACTTATGTTATGGAAATCAGGAACAACCACATTATCACAAACACCCAAACCCAAGACAATATAGAAAAGTTTTTCTACATTGACCCGCCTGGGGGTCGAACCCGAAACCTCAGAGATGGCAACGTCATGAAAATCGACGTGCAAACCACTCGACAATTGATGTCGTCAAACTGTAATAGGAAGAAACAAAGAAAGAACGACTTTGATTACTCTGTCTTGAACTTACTTTTCCTTTCCCAGAATCAGAATAGCTTTAGTAAATTATTACCAACAGTCTAGAACTAATTTACAGAAGCTATTCCGATGGTACTATGTAGAAACATACTCGTAACTACAAAGGCTACGTTACCAGCAAATAAAAAATAGCAAAACGGAAATATGCTTCACCCGTATTTCTATTTACAGTCGTTCAGGGGGAAAACGTTTTTACTCCCCATAAAGTTTACAGAATTGCACTATTTCAGTCTTATTTGATTTAGTCTACCTTGAGACTTAGATTTGTACGTTTTCAGGTTCCGTTTTTGACCGACTTCGAAAAAAGTAGAAGGTTCTTAATTCGACTGTATTTTTTTGTGTGCGTATGTCACACGATTACTCTCATAAATAATACTACGATTATTTGAGAACCGACTTTGATGATACTTTTCTTGTTGGAAAGAGAGTAACCTCAATGTTAGTCCAGTTCAAATTTGAAGAAATTACTCCACCTCTAGACTAACTAAGGGATGAAACCGGTTTCGCGCACTTTCCAATAACCGATTAAAACTTGACAAATAGATGTAATCCCACGAACTTTCGAGGTCGATTTTTTTTTTTTAATAAAAAAGTTAAAGTTTGTTCGATCTTTGTAACAATATAATAACAAAGTGTTTTCACTTTTATGTATTAACATGGCTTCACAATCCTCAAAGTTAAAACTTTTTAATTCTCCGTACCATGTTTACGTAAGTAATAAATTCCATTGGGCGTATTCCCTATATATTTTGTTTAAAATGTTTTCATGCGGTAAAATATCTTCACTAATTAAATCTCGCAAAACGGAACCTTATTAAGCCGGAGTAGTTAATCATAGCCGGCACAGTACAGAGACAAAATTATTACACCAATTTGCGCAGCGGCTTTATTACGACACCTAAAAATTATTAATGAACAACTGAAATTTTGCTCCACTTCATCAAAACCTCGTGTTTGGTAAATTGTAATCTTTAATACTGGTAGTAATAAAGAGTTACGATCGTATCGCTCATTATAATTTCTCTACAAAACCTCATATTCAATTTACATAAAGTATCCAATCCAATACGAAAATTTGAAAAATCGTATTCCCAACCAACCCGTGTTTGATAGAATAAGCTACTTAGCATGATAAGTAGAATCACTCCATACAAAACTTCACTTTTTTTAAACATTAAAGGCTCTTGTCGGTATAGACACCGTTAATTCCGTTACAATGTTTTTTTTCTGATCTCATAAAGAAAATAATCATATAAGACGATGTGACTTTCAGTGTCCTTAGATGTATGCCTTTTGTAAACGTGATAACAATTGCTCTCATAATAAATGAATAGTAACAGAAAGAACTCGTTCAAACCAAAGTAACAATTACATTAAAGTAAACTATGAGTTAATTAATTATATAATGTTGGAAAGACACTATATTTTCGGATCTATAACAAATGTTACGGGCTTTTAACAGGTTCCGCCGTCATGGCTGACTAATTTAATGTTACTAAACGTAAATAAACGGGACATATAAAAGGTCATTTCGAAATTACAATTTACGGTCGATGTTGTTGTACATAACCTTCGTATATATAAATGTAAGGGTGCGTACAGATCTGACTAATGCGCCACGAATGCGATGCACGCGTGCTGCGCGCGAGCAGTTAAGTGCGCCTCTGTAATTACGTCTCACGCAGGACTCGTATAATGCCGCGCGTCTAGTTCACTTTGCTCCTCTCAGTTGTCAAGTTGCTTTAAAATATGTCGGACGATAACATGACCAACCTTACAATCAACCGTAAGGGCGCGTTCATTCGCCGCGAATTTCATCGCGCTTATCCCTCGCGGCCGCCGCGCAGCGACCGCGTGCGTTTAACTGTCAAGGCAAAATACGCTCTATTTGTTTAGCTTTTACGATTTAACGTAAATGAGCGTCACGGGCACGCGGGCGAGGATGGCTTGAATTTGGTCTATGCCGCGGCCCGCGCAAGCGGCCCGCGCTACGGCCGCGCGATTGTACTATTCAGAGAAATTTAAATGTTGTCGCCTAGTAAATAAAATTCAGATCCGCCTTTAATCTACATGAAGGAGTGGTAAATGGGCGGTCGCCCGAAAACTTTAGCCTCGTGTAACTGGGAGCTTACTGGTTTTTTCAGTCCATTCGATCTCAAATAATGTATTTAGAGTAGAGTTATTAACAAGCTGAACAGGTGAGCCCTGAGGTAAGTTGGTGTGAGTGACGGGTAGTGACAGAAAGAAAGTGCGAGCGGTTCACGCGAGGCGCATAGACGGCGCGCGAAGAGATCGCACAACAATGCACGCGTGCAGCTCGCGAGCCTTTCGCAAACAGCCGCATGCGCAAGATCTGTACGCACCCTAACATTTTTGCTAACAGTATCGGTAATCTAAAAGTAACGTAATTTAAAAAAAAGGGCAATGAACTTTATGTAAGCTATGACTTTAGAAATTTCATATAATTCGATGAATAGGAATGATAGTTTCATTTAATTCAGTTCAGTTTTTTATTATTCTTAAACAAACTTGTGGTTCCTTTGAATAAACAGATTGCCCGATAGTTTCATTTCCAATAATAACAATCGCGAAAACCTTACAACTCTATAATCCGATAAATGTTTACCAAGTTCGCTTTGGAACACATAATGCGATGTTATTATGAGTTTTCAATTCGGAAGACCTCGGTGGCACAACGGTTCGCTTCCCGGTAACTTTTCGAAATTGTTTCTGGGTGTTCTGGGTAGTATCATGGTGAATACCTTTGCTCTGGTGCTCATAGTACAAGAAGTTCCCTAATTTGAGACTAGTCAGAAAATAGTAATAAATTATAAATTTAACTGCCTCCGTAGCCGAACGGTTACCATGCCGAACTGCCACGCAGATGTCCCGGGTTCGATTCCCGAGCCTAGAGAAATATTTGTATGGCATACATTTATTTCTCTGGTGAGTTTGGGTGTAATTTGTGGTTGTGTACCTAGTGAGTGTCCATTGCTCCCGTGATACAGAATTTCCCTAGTGCGAGGCCATGAGTGCGTTCGTTGTGAAAAAATGCAAAATTTAACGAGCGAACAATTTTCACTCGCCTCGTATCGAGTATAATCAAGATATTACCCTCAACGAGGATGAAACCGTGTTACCAAAGACACGTTGTAGCAATACGGTCCTAAACGAGACTTCCGCCGCTCACGTTCCGTACTTTCTCAGATGCTAAATTTGCCGCTTCATGGTTTGTCTTACCGCAAAGGAACGCCTGGTTACGTGAAACCACGCAAAGAGATCGTTTTAACGGAGTTCTTATTCAAAAAGATGATTTTATATCGTATAGAAAGACGACATAAGGTTCAAGAGTCTATGTATCATCTGTGACGCGGTATATACAGTTAACCTCAGAGAGTATATCGTAAATCCGCTTTCTGACGGCTAGGAACATTATGTCACGGAACTTAGTTTATAAAGTTTACTCCGTCTTGTTACTTTATGAGGAAACTTACCTGAGTTTTTCCTGGATACCTGATATACTATGTTTTTTTTACCATTCTTGCCAACAAGGACAGTTTTTATTATCTAGTCTTTAGCGATCTTCTTCTCTTTACCTTTGATCGAACACATTAAATGAATATTTATGCTATTTTATATATTGCTATACGATAAACGTCAAACACATCACTACTGTTGTCAAAAAAAATATAGAGAAATAGCTCAATCCGACTCTTAAAGAATAGAAAAAAAATCGGACTTGACAACTTTGGGGTTTATAGGTAACACGATTCATGACTTCTAGTCCTAAACTTTTTTGTCAAATTTTATAAAACTATTCTCTTAACGTTTCGTGAAAGTAAAAAATATATCAATCATCATCGTCATTTTGAACCCATTTATACGTCTCACAGCTGTGCACGGGTTCAACCAATCTTGAAAAGTTTGATTCCTAGAAATTTTTCCTCTAACGCCTACAGTACTTACCGCTTGGTCACGGAGATTGAGAAGATCGTCAAGTAATACAACCGCATTGTTTATTTATATATGGATCAAACAAAAACTACCGAAAGAAGGCCCCTTGGGTTATTGATTGATTGATTACCTATATGTGCAGCCTATATTTATAATGAACAAGATATTGTGATTTTATTTATTTATTAATCAAACACTAAACTGAAAACTTTTGCGGTCGAAGTTGGTCATCCTACTCGTCATCATAATCATTCTTGTCTGTCCTTTTCTACGTCCCACAGCTGGGCACAGGTCTCCTCTCAGGCGAGGGTTTAGGCCCCGCTGTTCCAATGCGGTTTAGGAGTTTCACACGTTGTGAACCTTTCTACGACGACGTGCAGGTCTCATCACGATGTTGTCCTTCATCGAAAGACGGAGTCATTCCCATCTGATCCTATTGGATCCGTTTTATTATTTACTATTTGCTATGCAGGGGTTCAAGAATAAATATTAATATTTTATTCCACCCCGATACTCCGGTACTTACAAGCTTATTCTTGGTAGGTACTGTGGTACAGTCAACAAGAAAGTGTATTTATATATATCAATATGTTAATATTAATTATCTGTCACAAAAAACTTTGATAGTCTGATAATTATAACATTTGATCACGGTTGCTCTAGAAATGAATATTTGATTTTAAAATTTCTTTTTCTCTTGACTGCAATTACCTTACAAATACAATTATATATATTATATATAGAGGGAATCAGTTCGTATTTAAAATTGGCGGTGGATCCACCTCAAATTTCGTACATAAATTCCAAAACACTCAGAAGTGCGAGCCCGCATTCTAACCCACGGCCTCTGCTTTAAAGTATAGGGTACCAAGTTATTAAAACAATTGAATGTTCATAATTACATATTCTAAATCACTCGACAGTTAATATTGACCTACATAAATAAAATTCATGTGGAACATAGTTTGAACATATACAATTGAAATTGTTACCTTTAAAATGAAAACGTCAACTTTCGGGAATTGGCTATTAAAGTTTATAAAAGTTAGTTTCAATTTGAAATGGCTAAATTTTCGTTAAGCGACTATATCGATTTCAACATGCGATATATCCTTTTAGATTTCTAGTTGAGTAGCTTACGAAGACTTTGTCATATTAAGACATTAATGAAACTCCTATCTTCGTCGCACACGCATTAAATGTCACATTAGTCTCACAGGATGTCTTTATTTATGTACAGGTGTAAAAACTTGATACTTAGCCGGAGTTATGCGCGTGTAGGAGGATTTACTTAATGCAATTTTCATATTAGAACGCTTTACGAGTATGCTTTTCTGTTTTAGCTATTTAGTAAAAGCTACTTGTAAAAGTTGCATTATTTGCTTTTAGCAAACAACACCGGGAGTGGAATTCACATGAAAGTTTATCCACTCTTCCACATTATACGAATGAAACTACGAAATGCTTCACAGGCTCACCAGCAATACCAGCTAATTTTGGAACGATACTCTTAATTATAATTTAGATTTCCAAAATTTTTACAGTACTTTTTAAATTAACGATCTTGGAAGATGATGTAGTGACAAAGCTAAATAGAGGAAGAGATGTTTAGATAGTTCGGACATATAGAGAGAATGAAGATTGACAAAACCGATTTATAAGACGAGTGCCAAGGCGAAATTACCACGGCCAAAGAAACAAAGAAAGGCTACATCAAGAGTATCATACAAGAGGAAAACCCTGATGCGTGTTGATGAGGCGAAAGACGAGTGTCAGGATCGTAACAAGTGGAAGACTATTCTGCATACCTCGATGAGAAAAGAACTTGAAGTATACGTATGTAATGTATGATCAAAGTAATAATGATAATTGTATAAGGTTCTAAATAAAAATAATAACATGTTTATACATTTCTTAACGCACACACTCATGGTCCCGCACTAGGAAAACTCTGTATCGCAGGTACCATGGACAACCACAAATTACACCCAAACTCACGAGAGAAATATATGTAGGCCTTACATATATTTCTCCCGGCCCGGGAGTCGAACCCGAAATCTCTACGTAGCAATCCTGCGTGGTAACCGTTCAGCCACAGAGGCAGTTATATATAAATGTAGATAACCTCTTCAGAGCGCGTTTTAGAAATCACACAAAAACGGTTCAACGCCATCTAGCGGTATCTTACCTTAACAGTATACATAGTTATGTTAATAGAAGTCTTAACGAAGTTCTTAACCATATTTAAAAAATCATTGTTAAGATACATTATTAAAACTGGGCTACCACAATGCGTGTGTGCCAAGTCCAAACGCATTAATAAAGATCCAATATTTATTTTAAAAAAAAAGATTAACTTTCTTCACCATAAATTATCATGCTATAGAATCTACATTTTTAAAAATCACCCAAAATACAAAAAAAAAATCCTTAGGTATAAAACTCGTTCAAAACTTTCACCGTCATTTAAGGCAACAATTTCAGTTAGTCACGTTTCCCATACAGTTACCGGTTAAGCGACGCGAGCGCAGTTATGTAAACCAACCATTGTTAACTTAGATCTACTACCTATTGAAATAATTATGAACTACACTGACAGGCGGGGACTGGAGCTGTCGTTAGTCGAGATTGATTTGGATAACTTGTATTGAGTTGCTTGTAGCTATTATCGGTTAACAGTTATATTGATCATTTTGGTTAAATAGTTTTAGAAAACTATTGCTTTGTTTCTACAAAGTTTTCGATGAGTCTAACCTTTCTAACTGCCTCTGTGGCCGAACGGTTGCCATAACGGTTGACTACAACGCAGAGGACCCAGGTTCGATTCCCAGACCGGAAGAAATATTTGTATGGCCTACATTTATTTCTCTAGTGAGTTTGAGTGTAATTTGTGGTTGTCTATGTATGTGTCCATGGCACCCACGACACAGGGTTTCCCTAGTGCGGGACTATGTTGAGTGTGTGCGTAATTATTATTTCTAACGCATTTGATGATTAAAGCACGCCATGAAGATAGTATTTAAAACATTGGTGTTTTGTGACCTATTGCCGAATTACCAAACTCAAACTATAGTCTATAATTCGTAGGTAACTCGACTACTCATTCGTAAGGCAAATTCCTCTAAGAAGAATGAGTAACCAACTCTAGAGTTTGTTGTAACAAACTCTAGGAGTCTCAATCTATATATTGTAAATGATATATATTGTATATATATATATTGTAAATGATACATGTCTACAAATGTTTATTTATCGAGTTCTTACTTATAACTGAACTTGAAGACTGTACCACCTCATTCAACCGTGACCATGGGACCTGTAAAGGACCTGGAACGTCGGTTTTTTGAAAAAACAAATATACGCGATTTAAATCCTGAAAAATAGTTTCATTTCCTAAATGTTTATTTACCTTTGTACAATATTTATAGATCGAGACAATAGAGATTCGTATGACTGGGTCCACTACCATTGATTTTTGTCAGTACACAGAAGCTGTATAAAAATAACCTTTAGTGTACATATTTGCCTGTAGTTTTAAATCTAGTAAATGGTAAATTTTGAATTAACCGGTATCTTATTATACGAGTAGAAGCGTATACATTGCACCTTAAATTAATTTGTGATTTTGTGAGGACGACTGTCAAAAACAGTCAGTTTATTTTTATTCCTCCTATTAATGTTATGTTTGTCACTATTTTTCATTAAAAAAAAAACTATTCTTCGCAACATAAATTAAATAGGCAGCGGTAGCTTACCAACAGGCGCACGACTTGTTCGTCCCATCACTTGATATTATAAAAAAAATCATAAATATACTGTGACGCTAGTGTAAGAATGTCAGTCTCTTTAAACTTCTCCTTCAAAGCATTATAATATGTACTCATATTAACCGAATTGTATTAATATGATGGAATGAAAATAATTAGGTTTACGTGTTGACTTAACCCAAATTATTATCATACTTAGAAATCTCATTCGAAATTTAAATTGTAATGTCATCGCAGTATCGCGCTGTCAGTAGAACAAATGAAGACTAAAGCGGAGATAGCGCTCTGTATACGATTTTAGCGCCTTACAAGTGCGGACACTTTTTAGCGCGGACCCGACGTCCATATAATTGTAAGTCAATGGTAAGACTTTATTTTTTTTATATAATTATAATTTAGAAGAGGAATAGAAGAGGATTTGTTTGTATATTTTTTTTTTTATTGTGTGGCAAATAAATGGTTTATATGGTTTATATGGTTTATCTCATAATTAAAAATAAGCAACAAAACAATAAAAATAAACTAGTTATATTTAAAACCTACCGCTACCGTAGTAGTTACACATCATAAATAAAATACAATAACCCAGAAAATTCTCTCAACCTCAAGTTCATACAACATATCGTCAACAAAGACGTCAGTAGCGATGTTAGAGTCGTGGCCTAGCGGTGCAGAATGAGCTCATTAGAGCCTGGGAATCCGCAGTGAGGAATGGCGTCCGACACGTTAATTGAAAATATTGCCGCGGTTTCTGGACTGCATAGATACAGCATACTACGCGGGAGAGAAATGGTCTAAATTCTTACCTTCATAGATATGTCGCCCTGTTATTTAAAATTTACATTACAAAAGCTGTAGACCTCGTTAAGTTCAATTGTAACTTTCTAGTCGAAAAATCAGATCTTTTTAATTGAAAAGTGGTTATAAATCTTCCACCGTACGTATGTACGATATCGTCTCAATAAAGGTCATTTCACGATATTTATCAGAGCTTTCTGGAATTAACGGACGTATTTGTGCACCCATCTGTTATGTACGAGTTTTTACATTTTAATTCAAAATATTTATAACCTGCACATCTCCACGACATTCCGTATGTTCCACAATCGTTCCACCCATCTGTCACCGCACTTCAAGCCATTGCAACGCCCTAATGGTCCAAGCTTCAATGTAAAAACCCCCATTAAACATGTCGCAGAGACCTTCACTCCTGGACTATAAATCTTAGGCCTGTCCAACAGGTTCATAATGTATCGCTAGTTGGACGGGAAATTGTCTGCTTATTATTATAATTAGATGTTATTTAATGGTTAGTTTACTTTTTGAAAATCATGAATGATAGATCAGGTTTTTGTGGCTGATTGTACACATATTTGAGTAAGAGCGTTTACGCACTACGTCCGACTCGTATCAAGGAGTCTACTCTCGATCTCCGTCCGACATCCGTCCGAAACAATTACTGCCAAATAAGCAATACTTGACCAAATGAAAAGACGCGTGATGCGAATGAAGCTTCATACTGGATACTTGTCTTTTAATTTTGTCGAATATTACTTATTTGACAGTAATTGTTTCGGACGGCTGTCGGAAGGAGATCGACAGTAGACCCCTGTTCCGAATCCGAGAAATGACGTAGGACATGTCACTGGCGTCCGAGATGTCATTTTATCTCTAAGTGTACAAGCGATATTCGTTTTTTCTCGGATTCTAATCGACATCCGAAGTAGATCCGTGTTTTCTAGATTTGTACAGTCTCGGATTCGGAACATAAATTTGTGCGCTAATGACCTTCATTTCACCTGATGGAAAGTGACGATGAGGTCGACGATGGAACACGTACACCTACACAATGCCTATTCACACTCGCCTTGAAAGTTCCAAGTTATAGCGCTCAGGAAATAAGTCTGGAGGCAGGGAATTCCACTCCATTCAAACGGATTCACGATATATAATATCAAGTATGCGGATCTCTTAAAGACTTTTCTGGCGCTGGCACAGACCTTAACTTTCCCGAAAATGAACTATCATAACATAATTTAAATTTCAATATAACTCCAATGGTAGTTATAAAATCATATTGAAAATACGCGTGGAAAAAATTGTCTTGTAAGTCTTAATGATGGGCCTGTAACATAGGTAAACATTTGATTGAACCATAATTGGTTGTCGTCAGAATGTTGAATTTCCGAGAGGTTTTTTGTCACAATACATTTCAATAGAATAATAATATATAAGTAAGTATATAAACACCTCACGGTGAACATGCTTCTTCATCTATATAACAATACTCTTAAGAACTACGTACGTGACATACTATGATTTTTCACGCAAAACAAGGATAAATAATCTATTTTAAAGTTACTCAAATATTTTTTCCATGAAATGCATAAATAAAAATTACGCAGGAATAAAATGATACACCTATAAAACAATTAAAAATTTAATTTTACGACGTAAAAATATAGTTTAATTTTTGACCATCGTTTTCGTCACACGTTCTTGGAAATTAATCCATCAAGCGCAGAGTTATTGAAATTTTTGATCTTTTTATATATTTTTTTTTTGTAAATTTGTTGTTTTCATAATACAAGTTTATTCGGTGGGGCCGTTCACAGAATAGCACTATCAAAGAAAATCAATCATCGCAACGAATCTCAACCTCAATTTGTGAATTGCCAAGCTCTCATTAGATAGCGCCGACATTTTCGCTATCTCCGCTTTTCCTCTAATTGCAACTTACGACGTTAACCTCTAATAATAAGAACTTAATCGAGTTAACAAAAGTTTGTGGACAGACGCCTTTCTTTGACACACAGACTTCAAAAAAGCAGCATTACATCGTTGTTGATTTATCTTTCTATGTAGAATATTAGAAATAACTGTTTGATGTAATATAATACCATCTCAGTCACCATTGACTTTGTTGCGATTTAAGAACGTTTCCCATAATGTAGTTTCAATTCAACAAAGATATCAATTTTTATTAGCAGTAGAGCTCCTGGGGGCCTACTATGAGCTTATAAGTATCCAGCCAAGTTCCTTGCAATTCACTTGACGTGGTAAAACTGAATTGCTTAAATTCGTATCATGATCTACACAAAGTTGAACGGGAATGGCATGGCAGGGTGATGAGTTTTACTTTTTAAACGTTAATTAATGTGTCTGGCTGGCTAGCTGACGTCTAACAAGAGCGAGATGGCACTACATACTATATTCAAAATGAGAATAATTCTATTTATTTATTAATTTTATTATTGATTATACTTAATACATTGTTTTGTAATATCGACAACGTTTTAATCATACTTTATCGTACGACAAAATTACATGTCATGTCTAGTCATTATCATTGAAATTAGCAAGGTGAGTTTGTAATTTTATAACATAATTGGAACGTATCATGTACATTGTCATTGATAGCATTAAAGTCAAATTTGGCACTATATAAAAGTCATTTTACGATTTTCGCTAAGTTATAAAATTATTAAAATTCCATTTAAAAATTGCAATAACATTCATGCGAATAATTTATAAACAATACTATAAAGATTGGAAACTCGAACTAAAATGTTCAAAAAACGCTCAATATTTAAGAGTATTTATTTATTGACAATTAGCTATATAGCCCTAAAAAGAGAATAAATAATTATGAAACTCAAAATATAATAAAACTTAAACGAAATTTCTTAAAATGTAACGAAATCTAAAAAAGTTAGACACGGAGTAACTTTTTTTGAATTGCTTATTTTTACAGATGAGACGGCAAATGTCACGTCACGATACAATTTTGCTATGAAAGAAAAGGTGAACGGATTTCGAATGGGGAACGTAAACTGCATAGAAAGTGAATTGTTTTTGTGAGGTCATAGTACGAATTTGACAGGCAATCCAACTTACGGGCTTAAATAGAGCTCATAGTAGGCCCTCTGGTGTTAGAGTTCGTCCAGAGAAGTACAGCTACCTCACCTAATTCTGCCGCTAAGCAGTAATGTGAGCATTACTGCATTCCGGTCTTTAAGGGTAAAGGTGCTGATGTAATTACAGGCAAATGGGATTTGTCAACTTATGTCTCAGGGTGACAGGCGCTGTGGCAACGCCCCTCAGATCTTTGTGATTTAAAGTTGTGAGTGACACTGCAACTGTCATAGATAGGCGTGTCACTTACAACCAGTCGCACTACATGTTAGTCCCGTCCCTTGATATCATAAAAAAACAGACTAATCCATCAGAGTTTTTAGAAGCATTCTTGCAGCAATGTAGGTACTATTACAGTCTATTGTGGTAGGGGATAAAAGATGTAATAAGTAGGTACACCCGCTTTCCGTCATTGATAATGAAAACCACTTACTGTTTACATTAACTCTGTAACGAAAAAGTGCTTTAATTAAGTTCTAAACTTTCTTTACCAATCTTTTTTATATAAAGGTAGGTGTTATAATTTCCAACGACACTTTTACTTTTGATTAGACCAAAAATAATGAATATGCATTGGTATAATTACACCCCTGGCAAAATAAAAATTCATTAAAGTAAGTTTTACTGTGATCCATGTTGCGTAAGATTACAAATAAAGTATTAAAGACTTTTTTATCATATCAAAGGCATTAAAATGAATGAACGGCGATCTAAAGGATAGCTAAATAACAACATTGTGTTACTTAACAATTGCGTACGATACATCCGTTCACACCGATATATGGCGAAGTAATGACGGGAGCGGTTGGGCCGCAGCGTAGGTACCTTTATTTGGTATACACTACAGGCAGTTACCATTTTCAGTAGAACGGTCTTATATATGTTATTTGTCCATATTTAATTACTATTTAGGTAATAGATTTTCGTTATATGTATGTGCCCGGAGTGTGCAGTCCTAAAGATTGACAAGTTAATTTTGTTCCCCTAAAATTAAGATAAAATTTAAAAATATAATTACTCAAAGTACCATAAGAACGCGGTAAGGGGTGACAAGCGATAAGGCTCTTAAGTCCTTTGCTTTTATTTATTTAATCACGAATCCAGTCTCCCAAGTACACCCAACCGCACAGTAAATACCATCGACATCTCTCCACTATATCAAAGATAACGCCATCGTCGAGAAACCAAGCAATTACCTGATCAAACGCTAGAGAAGGCTCTAGGAGACATTCCAATACGGCTAGGTAATAATTGACTGCACTCCAGACTGTTCGAGGCTTGAACGGTTAGGGGGACATCGGAATTAGGATAGACTACATTACACTTTTTGGTATACGACGTTTGAAAAGCAAATATGTTAATCCTGTTGTTTGAATGTTCTTTCTTGTCAATAAGTGCCACTTAGGCGCTATAAGTTGATTTCAAATTTTGAATAAATAAACTTAGCAGGTACTCGGCCACTCTGATAGCATTATCTGCAGCGTTTAAAGGCTTGCGTGTGCACGTATCTGGGCATGTAGGGCAAGTTGGTCATAGTTTGAAAGGAAACAATACGCTTATAATGAGGTCCGCTTATATATAATTCCCCACCTCAATAGGTTGTCTCTTTGCCCGACCTAAGTGCAAGGAAGTCTTCAACACCGAACCTCTGATGTCGTAATAGAATCCAGAGTGCTTCGTTTTCTACAAAAGAATGCACCTGTCTGGGCGACTGGTGTAAGAAATACGTTACTTTTTTTTTCGCTATTGATTAGTCGCAAAATATTGTTTAGATTATAATTTGCTCTATATAGAGTCAAGTTTAATCAAATGAACGCTATAGTTCACTTACATTTAATATTTTTCATAGGACGCATTTATTTATGACGTAATACATACTCCTGACTTTTTTTATTTATTCTCATTACAACCGACATATCCAATTACAGTATTTAGTTAGAGTGATAACAATAATAAAACAAAAAACACGAGAATTCGTCGCTCTGGAAAGGTAAAACGTCTAACGTGCATTTAGAAAATATTGCAGGAGAGCGATTTCAAGTATTTTTTAAGAACAAAATCATGACTCTTGTTTTATTTTATGTGGAAAAGCTGAAACTTTCTAGTTTTTCATATAACAAATAAAATTAGAGCTATGATTTGATAAAAGTTTACTGATTCAAAGTATGTTTTCTGTAATATTCTCCAAATGTTAGAAGCTTTACCTTTCCAGCGTCAATATAGAAGACAATAATTATGAAAAGCTGGACTCGCATTCATTCTTCTCGCAAAACATTATACAATTATTTAAGATGTTATTTCATCGAGTCCCATACATATCATATTCAGGCGTATCAGACAACAGCGCGTTATTTTGAGACAGTATTAGACAGAGAGGGAACTGTGCACGCGCCACGGTACGGACACGCGGCGCGGACCTATCCCTTTCACTTCTTCTACTACTGTCTGTCTTTCCAAATACGCGCATTTATTCTAATTTTGTTTCTTATGATATCAAGCGACGTCACTGCGCCAGGGTAAGCGACACGTCTACCCATGACAGTTGCAGTGCCACTTAGAGATTTATCGTGCATTGCCCTTCAGACCGCAAAGATGTGAAGGGCAATGCCTGCGCTCGTCCATTCCATAAGCATGCAATTTCACCCTTACCCAAAAAAACCAGAACGTAGTAATGCTCACATTACTGCTTGGTGGCAGAAAAAAGTAATATGGCAGTACTTTCCTGGACAAATTCTAACACAAGAAGCGCTACTGCTACTGAACATTCACTGGTTACTATAACATAGTCTTTTCTGAAGAACGTCCTCAATATAGTTGAGATATATACCGAGGTCGACCTTTTCCCTAATTACATTAACCTCCAATGTAATACTAATTTCTATCCTAGTTACTAGCTACTAGTATTTATGTGGTCTGTGTTACTAACTCATCTTTCATTACACAGCGCTCTAGCCGTAGCAACTCAAAAAACAAATTAATGACAAAACAGTGTAATAAGTCCTACACCGTTTTATAATTTATTTGTTGTTTGATCTGCTACTATTCAATAACAACATATTATAGCAACACGATTACGACAATAAAACTTCGCTTATTCATAGATAAAATTTAATGCAAAACATTAGTACCATAATTTCAAAACAGGGGTTTTCACAGTTAATGTTTAACAAACTTCAAACCGTTAGTCGGTGGTTAGTTCAAACAAATCACTTGCCACAATAGAACATAGCTATGACAAACTTGTCGCATTGTGGCCATAATATTTAGCAACTCGCTCTACTACACAATATCAATGTTATTATGTATATAATAAATAAGAGAAATATAATTAAAAAATAGTTAATCAAGGCCATGAGTTTAATTGGGGACATTTGAAAATAATTTCGTAAGTCAATCAGGTTTCGATCGAAGTAAGAAATTCGCAATTGAATTTAATTCGAATTAATGATTACCAACAATACCGTCCATTCATTTATCAAAAAAAAAACTAAAGACAGCCAGCGGCTTAATGGAGCGATTCGATGAACATTTTCCGCGATTGGACATTGTAATGATAAAAATACCTTTTGTATCTACTGTATTTTTTATTACCGGTTTCAAAAATAAAAGAATTCAACTTAACGGTTAAGAATCTATACATCCTCAAATGGTTTTGGTTGATTCCGCATAACATGAAAGTGTTAAATCAATCACTTTGGAAAAAATATATTGTACAATTGAGGAGATACACTGATTACTATACGGTGTGAAAATTTTAACGGTAGAAAAAAAAACACTTAGCTCAAAATTTTACAAGAAAACTTTTACTTTACATATACCAATGACTTTTTTATATCAACTGAACTATACAGAACACATTATACTATACGATGAACATTTTTCTAATGGCTTTAATTTCGTTTGTAAAAATATAAATTCTGAAATAAATCCAGTGTGAAATAAGTCCATTCTGAACTAAGGTATTCGTACTGCCTGACTAACTCATTTTCATATAATTATTGATATTTCCAGAATATAGATATCGGTTATTACGAAATATTGCCTTTACAATAACTACAATAAGCCAACGAATATCATTAAAATCAAAGAGACGTAAATTCGAAAGGATATCATCAGGCGAAAGACAGGTCAGTAGTTTAGACATTCTGTCATTTCGGCTCGGTGTTACCGTTTAAAGCATTTTTTCTACTAATTATCTGTCAAAAGTTTGACAATGTTGCCATTTAAACCGCCGTTGGAACATATTTTCAATCAATCAATGCCTCCGACCTAGCCGAATCAGTAACAAATTATTCAAAAAGATTGTAATGGGTGGTCCAAAGCAATGCATTATAGTTGAATTATCATTGTCTGCGTATCGGAGAAGAAAAAGGATTCAATTATACTACCGAGTAATTCAATCAACCGAAATAGATCCGGATTTTGAGAGATAAGTGGAATGCTCTCTGTCCCCACTCTTTTAGAAGTGTGTATTGAAAAGGCTATATTATCGTCCTTCTTCTCACTCACTAAGAGCGGTATCTGAAATATTAATCGTAACATAGTAAGACATGTGATCCTTTTCAGCTTTTAAAAACGAAATATCTCTCTTTTGTAACTTATTGAAAGAACGAGACTGATACATTTTTTTATAATACCAAGTGACGGGACGAACAAGGCGTGCGCCTGCTGGTAAGCGACACGCCTGTCCATAACAGTTGCAGTACGCAGTACCACTCACAGCCTTTAATCGCAAAGATCTTACGGCACCCTGAGACATAAGTTGACAGTGTGCCTGTAATTTCACCAGCACTTTTACCTTTTCAAACCGGAACGCAGCAATGCTCACATTACTGCTTGGCGGCAGAAATAGGTAAGGTGGTAGTACTTCCGAGGAGGAACTCTTTCACGAGGAGCTCTACTGCTACAAAAATCTACAGAATGTTAAGACATAAAATGCTAAACCGAAGCTTTGGTAGCACTAGAACACCTTGTGAAAGAGTTCTTTCAGGGAAGTACTGCCACCATAGTTGTTTCTGCCGAAAAGCACTAATATAGCATTAATGCCATTCGGTTTAGGTGTTGGTAAAACTACAGGCACATGGAACTTGTTAACTTTATGTGTCAGGGTGATGTACACAGTGACGGTACCTTTCAGATGTTTGGGATTTAAAACTGTAGCACTATAACTGTTATGGGTAGGCATGTCACTTGACATGAGGCATGACACCACCGAAGGCACTTCTTGGTCCTGTCACTGATATCATAATAACTTTTACATAATATAAAAAAACGATGTTAATAGTTTGTGGAATTACATCTATTTGCCAAGTTTTATTGCAATCATTTAACGGAAAGTGGGTGAAATCCAATAAACCGGATTCATCCCCTAATTTACCACCCTTAGAGACGGAATATTTTATTCAAATTTGAATGAGACCACTACTGAGGTACCCTCTTTCTAATAAAAAAGAATCACCGAAATCGGTTCACAAATGTCGTAGTAATTGCGTAACATACAAAAAAATACAGTCGTATTGAGAACGTTCTCTTTTTTTTTTAAAAGCGGTTAAAAATTATATATATAAAATGTTTGTTGTAACTAATCATTTCTAAATATGTATTGAAATCTATTTCAACACATAACTGACTTTAATCTAGACTTCATATAAATTTCTTGTTAACAACTTCCTACACCTGGAGACACGAACTGGAATTCTGTCAAATACCGGGTCTAGGTTTGCACTAATGCAGTGCGAGTTTGGCAGGTCGTATCCAAATTCAATACATTGTTTGAAAATCGATTACTTATTCACCCATGTGTTGCGAGGCGTGGTGATGACAGATGGAGTAAAACGACATTCGAATTGTGACCATTAAGTATTACAGAAACGTGAAACTCCTGCAGGGATTGGGTAGATGACATTATCAAAGTCGCGGGCCGTTATGAGGGAGACAAATGCAAGATCGCAATGGATGGCACAAACTACTGGTCGGCTTTTGCTGGCAAAGTCAAAGTAAAATAATGTTTATTTCATTAGTAAGCAAATTACACTACAAATTGCTAAACTAAAGTCTACTGCTCATTCGTAATGCAGATTCCCCTGATAAGAATGAGCAAGAAATTCTAGGGTTTGCCCTAAATTAGGGCAGTGGATAATTATGAGTGCGATAACCAGCTTCTGCGTGCTGCATACAGCTTCGGTGTAATCGCGCAACATACACACAGAAAGCAATATCTACAGGCAAATTGAGAACCTCTTCCTCTTTTGAAGTCGGTTAAAATGTCGTACAGGATACACGAAAATACTGTAAGGAGATTCCTCTACACGTGTATACATTTACAGAAATGAGTAGGTTTTATAACAAAATGAAGACAAAAGAGCTTTCAGTATTACAAAACCAAGCGTAAAATTAAAGAAAAACAGACTACAAAAATAAACTTTGAATGTTCCAAAAACATTTTGTCTAGATAAGCCAAGAATTAATTTAATTTAGCATTCATTCTCTAGCAAACTATATTAGCATTTATTTCCCAAGGCAGAACCCACACATACTTAGAGAGGACACTTTCAAAGTCTACATTTTCCCTAGCGACATAACATTTCCTTTAGTATGAATAGACATGACTTGTAATTTTGACGAAAGTAAGTTATTTAAATAGTTGGAATTCGCAGTTCTATATTGTGATGTACAAACATTTTCACCAAAATTGAAAGTCCATTAGTGATGTAAGAGAACGGGGGAAGAGTAAAGTTTTCAACACAGAAATGCTTTCAAACAAAACCTGTTACGTATGAATGGAGGTCAATTAAATTGTTTAATTAATAATGTTAAATAATGTTATGTCCGATCTAAATCGTATACATTGATCACGGTACTATGGGACCTGTTAAGAAAGTAGGTTAGTTTGAATAAAACCATGAAAAAAACACATATACAGACACTTACTCACAGACACATGCCAACTCATATGCGTTCCGCTTTTGAAAGGTAAGGTTACTGGTGAAATTCCTGGCACATGGGACTTGTCAACTTATGTCTCAGTGGTAATGCCCCTCAGATCTTTCATACTTACTTTGCATACTACGAACTCTCCTTACTTTATTTTGTTACAAACTAAACCATTTGACATCGACACTAACAGTTCAAATATAATTTAAGAATTCTCCGAGTGGTTGAATTGTAATACAGGTCAAGTTTACTTAGTACGGAATCCAAACTCTCGTATTTGTGAGAGATTCTGGATTCAATCCAATTTCTCACATTTGTGAGATTATGGATTGGTTTGCTCTAATTTTTAACCGACTTGAAGAAAAGGAGGCGGGTATTTGGGCGTGCATGCTCCATCTTCGACTTCATTCTTCTTCCATCTTCGTCACATTAACACACTGTTGGAGGTCAAATATTGTCGCCTTAGTTTCTCAATCGCGTATCTTAAAGAACAAAGTTACTGAAATGCAAAAACATGGATTGTATAATACAAATTTTGCAGGCTGATTTGACATCACAATATCTTCACATTCACACACTGGCTTTTACATATTCTTAAAGTAATGCATCCAAATTAGCACGCTTGATAAGAAATTAAAAATAAATAGAAAGTTTTGCCATCTCCTGAATATCACTCTTTATAAAATACGAGTTTGAGAAAGTATGGCATCGACATTATTCTATAAAAAAAGTTCCCAACTCGACTGTATTATTTTATTTTTATTCTTTTGTTTCTCTTATAACTCCGACATTTGCGAACCAATTTCCATGATTCTTTTATTGTTGGAAATACGAGTAGTGTTTCCATTCAAATTTGAAGAAAATGTTGCACCTATAAGGGTGACAAATTAGGGGATGAATCCGGTTTCAAAGTCAAATTATCATTTATTCCATAGGTAATTTTTTTAAGCTCCTGCTTGTTCAGTTCGCTGACCTCCCTGAGAAGAACAAGCAAGAAACTCTAGGGATTCTTTTCAAATAAACTTAAATGCTATAGAATAGTGCATATTGCATATAATAATGCATTTTGAATCATATTTGTGTGGAATCTTGACGTTGTCTTTCCATACATCTTTATCTAACACGTAGTCTACAACTTTATAGTACGCCTTTTCAATTAAAACACTTTTAATGTAAGTTTTAAGTTTAAGAAATGGTAAACTTAATATATGCTCCGGAACCCTATGGTAAAAACGTATACAGTTCCCCATAAAAGAATCGTTTACCTTAGTTAATCGAAAACGTGGTACCATGAGTTTGGACTTAGTTCCAAGGTTAATATTATGGATATCTTCTTTCTTAACGAAATTATGTATATTTTTACAGGCATACAAAATATTTGAGTTTATTGTATTCACTTTCCGGTAACCAATTTTAATAAAATTTGGCAAACAGATGTAATGAACACAGCGAAAGCGGATTATTGGCTAACCTTTGAGGCATTTTTTTTAAAATAAAAAGTTATATTAAAGTTTAGTTTACTCGTTTTAATGAAAGATTTGTGTTTGTATTTGAGAACTACATTATTATTATTAAAAACTCGCCCCTGTGCCTGTGTTATAAGATTGTGCAGCTCAAGAATTGCTGCACAGTTTAAAAAAAAAACACCTTTAAAGTGCATATTTTCCCTCGCAACATAGAACCAACAGGGTGGGTCTAAGAATGTCACCGAGCCGGCTAGTTCATAAATATGGAGCCGGCAATTAAACGGCATGCTGTGGAGTTTTTTGTACCGATATCCACGGTACCTTCTCGTGTCTTGGTATAAGTTGTGATATCTAATTGACGGGGAAGGTATTACCATAAAATACGTAATAATATTCTATTACAGTGGCGAGGGCCAATTATCGTATACATAAACGAGATAAACTTGTGTTTCATTCTTATACACTGTGAGTAGACATTATCATAGTTTAAAATTTAAAATGGAAATGAAGATTCAGCATAAAATTACGTAAAGTTAGGTAATTACTTTTATGGTAGATACTTTAGTTTTCTTTAGTACCACATAGTCATGACACTGTAGTGCTCTCTTGTAAAACACATAGTTTGGTTAACAAACGATTTTTGTCAAAAAAAAATGCGAAAAAATATACTCATAAAAATATTCAATTGACGACGCTGGGAAACGAAAAAATATGTCACAAATTTTAAATTGTTTTTATGTTATTTGTTATCATGAGTACGACAACCAACCAAAATATGTAGCCGTAGCATGGCAAATTATGTGTGATAAGTGATAAACCTCCCCGTGACAATATTTCATTCAGTTGATAAATCTAAGTTTGCTTATTTGGTAATGGACTATTGTTATACATTTTGAAGGGCAAGGACAACGATATAAAATTGCGATTTCTATCTTTGTCGTTTAGTTATCGCCGCGAAAACGATATGACATAAAAATGTGACGTCAAAGAGCTCGCCATGTTCGCTTTAGTAATAAAATTTTAAAATGCCGGTTTCTCACTCGAATTTGACGGCTAAATGTGGATATAACAGCTTTATCGATGCAGCATACTACGGAGCATGTAACACCTTTTAATTTCACCTAGTATAAATTTATCATTCCAAAGTCGATCTAGAGTCACTTCACATATGAACTATGTACTACATATTTATTAAGTGCAAAAATTAGACTTGAATCCTATTTCTCAGCACACTTAAGTACAGCATCTACACATTTTTTGCTTTAAATTGAGCTCATGCGTACTGGCAAATGCATTTCAACCTATAATATACATCACAGATGTGTTAAACATGTGAACTCATCACATACCGAATGATCCCAGCATTTCACGCTAGTAGTTACAAACTTACACCACGCATTAATGGTTCTCTTTAGCAGTGAATCAAAAGGCCCTGAAGGTATTTAAGAGGCGTGTGCACTTCGACTAGCATCACTCTATACCCTACCTTTAGTGGTTACTTTAATCGTTCGCAATGAAAATGATCGCAGCCAATTGTGGTCTTTAATATCAGATTACAAGCGATGTCTTAAGTAAAACATAGATATAACTATCGCCTCGAGAAATGCATTATCAGGTTTTAACGCGAATTTTCTCGTCGATGGAAGTGGTATATTCAAGGTTCATTTTTGTACAATAATAAGTGATTATTTATGTTTTATTTGGTTTGATTACGTTAAATAAACTGCGTCTATGTATTTTGAATAACGTATGCCATGTAAATTTACTTTCATAAACTTTTCTTAAAGTTCGATATTTGAAGTAATAACTATAAGTGGAGAAAATTATAGAAAAAATAATGGAATATCATGATAGTAGAACATCGTGATTTTCAATAAACTTAATATTACAATTATTAAAGCGACATCTGTAGTCAGCCACTGTTAGCTGTAAAAGTATCTAGCTGAGTGGAAAAAAAGCTTTCATAGATTTCTCACAGCTGGTGCTACGGCAAAGAAAGTCGTTAAAAAACCAGAAACAAAGATCTACAACAAGCAGTTAGAAAGATTCGTAAGGTCTACTCGTTCGTTCCGCAGCTCAATTGGGAGAGCATCATACACGGTATGCTGAAGGCGCTGGTTCGATTCCAACCGGATCCAAATAATTTTTCTTAATGTTCAATCTTTGCATTAAATAACAGTATACCTTATACTTGTGTCCTGTGTTTTTTATTGGTTTAGATCCAATTGTTGTTTCTTTGGGATCGTAAAACAAGCAACTTTTATCCTCTAAGGTAAGCAAGGTGCTTCTACTTGCAATAGCACGATTTTACAATCTAACCGCAAAAAAATTTGTATTTAATCTCTTAAAACACGACTACCCAGTTTGTTGCGAGTACAGTTAATGATAGATAAGTTTCTTAGTATATAACTTGGATAGGTAAACGCTGATTATTTCGTAGTTAAGTACAACGTTATTAGCTTGTATAAACGATAAAGTTGCTTAGGATAAGGCAGTCGTTAGAACTCGAGATATCGTAGCCTTGGTGTAATCATGGGTCTATTCCACTAGTCCCTACCAGCTGTCCCTCCTGGTGGGGACAAGTGGATTATTTTTCCATTCTTCTCTACCACATCGTCACTGGTTGGGATAAATGGGGGTATCAATTCATACAAATTATCTGTAGTACATATTTAAAACCATAGATGGCGACATTTGGACAAAATAAAAAATATATAATGCGATTGAATATAGCGATAATTTGATATTTGAAAGTATTAAAAGAAAATTTTAGGAATGTTCAATTATATTTCACTTACAATTATGACAATTGGTGAAAACAGTTAAGAGTGGATACACACGGCTATTTTTAGCAGCGATGCAAAGGCGCTAAAAGCTACATATGCGATTTATAGGCGATTGCATCGATGCAATCGCCTATAAATTCCAAGTGTATCGATGCAGTTGCGCGTTTGCATCGCTGGTTAAAATCGCGCGCGTGTGTAAAGGTAGACGATTAGCGACTGCATCGCGTTTGTATCGCGTTTGCGTCGCTGCTAAATGTCGCCATGTGTAACCGCTAAAAAAATGACGAAACAAGGGTTTCTCAATGGTATACTTTTTGATTTGTTAGTTTGAAATAAATTGCACAGATGATATTTCTTTGACTTCGTTCTCAAAACTAAGTGATGGTTGAGCATTGAGTTTTGCTTTAAAATATTAAAACTACAAAATCAGCTTATATGCAATTTTATTACACGTTAATGTATACGTTAATAGTCAAGGCCTAAAGAACAATAAACCTTGACAAAAATGTAGTAGCTGCCATCTGCTGGCGTTTCCGAATATTATTACAATCGCATCGCAAGTTTACTTGATACCATCTATTGAATAGCGTTATGAATAAGCGGAGTTACGAGTGCAACTTTTCTTTGTATGATGTTGGGTATCTGTACTAGTATAATATTATACGAGTTTTATCTATGGTATGATAAAGCCACATGTGATCATTCGTCAAAGGTGCTTTTATTACAGAAAGTCAAAAAGAAATAATACAAACTACATGAAACAAATTATGTAAAAAGTGAAATTTTATAACTATCCTTATTTAAGCATAAAAAGTTATGCAACTAATTTTGTTTGTAGAATATTTAAACCCCTCTCCTAAAAAGTTGTCATTTTGCAGACGTAGCCTTATTATTATTACACTAAGGTTGTGAAGTATACATAAATTTATTAATGAATTTCGTTTGACCATTCTATACGTGAAATGTATCTAACTATGTTTTAAATTAATTTAGTCTTCTACTTCGATGACTGATACAGTTGACTGTCTTCTATTACTCTAGAAGAAAGAAAATTAAGTCATAGTTAATAAAGAACTACGTTTTGTAGCTAACGTACACACTCAACATAGCCCCGCACTAGGGAAACCCTGTGTCGCAGGTACCATGGATACACACAAAGACAACCACAAATTACACCCAAACTCACGAGAGAAATAAATGTAGGCCATACAAATATTTCTCCCGGCCCGGAAATCGAACCTGGGACCTCTGCGTGGCTGTCCGGCATAGTAACCGTTCGGTCACGGAGGCAGTTACAGCAGGCAACTGGTTTTGAATTTGTCTCTGAAAAAGTTCAATATACTGAAAAAAAAATGGATAGTGTTTTTTCTTCTTGAAAAATCACGTAGTGTGGCGACAACGTCAACAAAGTCAACGAGAGTAAGATAAAAATGGAAGAAGTCGGTCACATATGACGATTTTCAAATAAAATCGAGAATGTTCTTAAAAAAAGCTGAATATGAAAAGATTGGTGTAAGAGAAGCAGGAAACGAACGACAAGGACACTGTGCATAGCAATGCCACTCAGAGTTTTAAATCGCAAAGATCTGAGAGACACTGTCAATGCGTCTGTCACCCTGAGGCATAGTTGAAAAGTACCATGTGCCCGCAATTTCACCCTTCAAAACCGGAACGTAGTAAATATCTCCCACGTAAGTTCTTATAAGTCAAAGTATCATTGTTTGCTTTTGAACTTAAATATATCCTTTTTTATATGCATATTATAGGTTTCATATTTAAAAGTTAGGAATTAACTTAGTGTTATGTTTACTTTCAAACATGGAACCTATAACATACATAAAAAAGGTAATATCTCAGTTGAAAAGCCAAAAAATGGTTTTTTGACTTACTACAACTTACCTGAGAGGTATGGTAAGGGTCACATTACTGCTTGGCGGCAGAAATAGGTAAGGTGGCAGTACGTCATTGGACGAACTCTTTCACCAAGAGCTTTAAAACTACGAAAATTTATTACGATTTACGTCAATGGAACTCCAAAGGCCTGAATACATATAGTATATATTTTGTCGTCGTCAAAACAAAATCTTCATAGTTAATACTATCTAGCATATATTTTCGTGTTTTAGGGACTCAATGTTCGCAATTTACTCAGAATATTGGTAACCCTAGCTATGGCACTGCTCTCGACTCTGATACAGCCTCAGGCTGGGAAGCAATCTATCGCACAACGAGGAGGCTCGTTCACAATCCACACGCAACTCCCCAATAAGTCACAAGTTAGTTAACTTGCATGGAACTTGTTTAACGAATAGCTTTACATGCTTCTGGCTCGGTTTGTAGCTAACGAAGAGTATTACAATCCTTATTCGTAGATACACATCTAGATAGACACTGTAAACGTGATCATTTCACGCTTTATGGTCGATGAAAGTTCTTTTTTCTACTATACTATATGTTGCGGTTCCTTTAAGTGTTTACTGTATTATAAAACTTGTTAATAAAAAGATGAATGCGTTTGAAATTTACAAAATGAATACGTAAAATGGTGGAAAAATGACATGCCCATCCATAGCAGTTAAAATTCCCGTAAAGCTTTATTAAATCGCAAAGATTTAAGAAGTGCTGCCACTGTCACCGCCCGTCAGTTTAATACATAAATTGACAAGTCCAATGTGCCTGTAGTTTCACCCGCATCCTTAGCCTTCAAAACTTGAATGCTGTAATGCTTCCATGGCAGTACTTTTCTAGGAGAAATCTCTCACAAGCAGCGATACTGCTACTAAAAATTTTGTTATGATGTCATGGACAGGCTTTTGGTGTGGTTCAAGTAGGTGCTCACGCTTTGCATGTCGTTCTCCTGCTTTAGAAAAAAAAAACTACAAAAGTATCTGTAAACGTGGCTCAACCACTACTGATTGCCCAAGTTCGATTGGGGAAAATTCTTTTCTTTTTGCTCAGAGGCAATATTTACCGACACCCACGTCTGTCGTAGTAAATTTAATTAGCATTTATCTTCGCAGTCACAAGTCCCATTTATATCCACAAGATTGTAAAACAATATATTTGACAAAGACATCCGAAATTTTTTCAGACTTCGAACGTATTCCAATTGTGTCTAGATTGCTCTCATTCTCAGAGGCACTTGGTTTTTAATCGAGCAGTAACTTGAAGAAAGATTCTTCATGGGTTTTTAAGTGGAAATTTGTCACTGTGAAATAAAGAGCACAACAATGACCTTTTCCAGGCGAGAGACAATATATAGGTTGTTATAGTTATTAATACAAAGCCCGAACACAAAGAAAAATTCATTCATTCTGAAAGGACTCGAACCCGCGTACGTATTATAATAACTAATGAAGGAGGCTAAAAACAAAAGCATAGAACGTATGAGGTGTAAAGTCTCTGTCTATCCTAGTTGGACACGTGTTTTTTCATGTAAAGCCACTTGATGGGGAGGTGGTCATCGTCACCCATGGACATCTGCAACATCAAATGAGTTGCCTGTGCGATGTCAGCCTTTGACAGCCCTGTTGACAAGCGTTTTGAAGAAGTCCACGTCATAGCGCAAAGGACATACTTGAGGAAGAACATTCCATATCTTGCAGGTTCGAGGATGCAAAGCACGTAATGCCCGCGTGGTCTTACAATGCCAGGCATCTATGGCACCAGTTCCAAAAATTCCTCAGAAATGTGGTCGTATATTTGAATGTATTTTTTTTTATTTAATGGCTACGCAATAAAACCTACACAAATCGATAGTTGGCATAAGTAAAAATATCTTGGAGACTGGCCGCTCTGGACTTTTTTATTGTTATTTTTAAATTGTAATATTAATTTTATTGAATAACATGATGTTTTTACTACCACGAAATTCATATACATATTTTTTTGTGAAATGGCTCCACTAGTTTGTTATAAATGTTCATACAAATATCGAACACAAAAGAAAATTCCTTCGTTGTAACAAAACTCGAACCTAGTTCAATATGCCATACTAGGGCCGCCAACTAAGCTGAACGAATCAGTACGTCTTACGAATTTCTCTAAGTGTTTGTTACAGATCTTTCGTGTTGGATTTTTAATCGACTTCAAAAAAGGAAGAGGTTCTCAATTCGACTGCATTTCTTGTATGTATGGTACGCGATATCTTTTGTGAACCGATTTTGATGATTCTTTTTTTTTGTCGGAAAGAGGGTAACTTAGTAGTGGTCCCATTTAAATATGAGAAAATATTCCACCTTTAAGAGCGGCAAACTAGGGGATGAATTCTGTTTCGCGCACTTTCCGGTAACCGATCCTAATAAAACTTGACAAATAGATGTAATTCCACGAACTTTTGAGGCCGGTTTTTTTTTTCTATAAAAAAAGAGCACCAGCACCCCTACCCTTCAAAACCGGAACTGCTTGGCGGCAAACATAGATAAGGTGGTAGTACTTCCTTGGACGAACAACACAAAGTCACAAGGAAAACTGCTACTATATATATTAATAATAATTATAATAAACTAATGGAATCATTTTACAAAAAACAAATAAATTATCATGGCAGTAGAACATCACGACATTGAATAAAATCAATATATAGAAAGGAAAGAAATCACAATATCTGAAATATGCTGGTTTTACAGTATCTACAATGAACACAATCCACTCTTAAAGCATCTACATTATTGGTTATAACCAGATGTAGAGTTTTGTGTAAATATTTGTGTACACCCGAAACCTTCCAAATAGATGTGAATATTTAGTCAACCATAGGTTAACTTAAGCTATTTTCAACACATAAAATACACTCCGTACTGAAAATTAACATAACCACCCACTCCCGTGAGTAAAGTATATTACTTCACATTAATAATGCAGAGATACTACTTCAGTATGGTTACTAAAAGACATAGCTGTGGTAAGTACCTGTTAAATGTGTATAAACCTTGTTTCCCCGGAAGCCGAAGTATGTATTCGAAATTATCGAGTTTGCGATGTGGGCGCTGGATGAGGAAATGCCGGGTGCGAATGGTGCAATTCACGGTAAGAACTTATAAAATCAACTTTTTTAACTTGTTTCTGGTATAGCTGTTCTGGGTAGTGCTCCAGAATTAATTCCGTTTCTCTGGAACTCTTAGTACAAAAGTTTGAGGTCAGGTAGGTGGTGTAAGTTGTCTGGCACATTATTTAATTAATTTACCTAATAAACTAACTCTCAAAGAAATCTAAGTGTAGTTCGTAATATGCGTTGTGAATGTTCTCCTACAGGAGTCCCGTACAATGCATTGAAATGTATAACAATTGATACCTAATAATGATTAAGATGAACATTCGCAAAACACCAAAAATAATTATATGGACAAATAAATGTATTTTCTTTCTTTCTTTGTTATGATATTAGAGACCTTCTTCTTAGATTTCCTCTCCTATCGAGGGTTGTATTTTTTTATAATATCGGGATTTTTTATAATAATGTCCCATGTGTCTGTAATTTCACCAGCACCCTTGCCCTTCAAAACCGGAACGCAATAATGCTAACATTACTACTTTCCCGGACGAACACATTCACAATTAACTCTACTGCTACTAAAAAGATTGGATAACATCATAACAACTCGGACTTCAGAGGTTGCGACTCTAGCGAGCGGGTGGTTTTAGACCCAGTTGGTAAATATGACATCGGAGGTATTTATGTCTATTCAGTTTTGGCCGAGTCACCGCCGTGGAAGCTCATGATTGGTTCGAAATATGCCGAGCAAAAATTTGACTTAAAGACGTAAGTTATCCGTTAGTTAGTTAATATGTCTGATAATCACGGTAGTTTTCTATTTAAAAAATGATGCTAGCGGACTGTGAACTTTATAATTCGAGAAAAAAAGAAATTAATTAAAGTAACAACTAGCGACGCGAATGACGGTTTTGTGTTCGATCTGTTCTATGGTACCTACTGCAGCCGAACCATTCCTTCAAATTCTTTAATCACAAATATCGCCCTATACCGACACCTTATTTATATTAAAAGGAACATTCACAGACAATATACAAGTCGGAAGATAAAGCACATAAATCAGAAACTAACATCATTTCACGAGTTCAGTCACCCGTGATCATGGGACCTATAAAGGACCCGAAACGTTGGTTTGTTTGAATAATCAAACGCAATTTAGATCCGAAAAATAATTTCGTTAAAGCACACAAGTCTCATAAGTTCGTTTCAACTTAAATTCTAGTGTGAAATCTTTTTAACCTTATCATTCTCTTTCCATTTTCTGACATTATAAACGACATAGAACAATAAACTTTGTTTGTTCGTGTATTCAAAATAAAAAATAAAAAAAGTGATTTTTTTTAATGGTACCGAGTCGAGTGCCTGGCGGTAAGCCACATGCCTGTCCATTGTACCTAGTTGCAGTGCCACTCAGAGCTTTCAATAGCAAAGATTGCCCTCAATCGTACGGTTATTGCACCCGCCACCCCGAAACATAACTTGACAAATCTACTGTGCTTGTAATTTCACCAGCACCTTACCCTTCAAAACCGAAACACGGTATTGCTCATTACTGCTTGGCGGCAGAAATAGGTAAGTGATTTTATTTGACGTTATTATTTTTAAAGTTGATTGTGACTATGATATTGGTTTCGACTTGGTTGTGACTTTAGTTTTAGTTTTAATTTCCAATTTCTTTTTTAATTTAAGAATATGGATCCTAGAATACAAACAAATTATTTTATTATTTCAATCTACCGAACGACGTATTACATCATGTATAATATTCTTAATTTAAATTTATTTGAATTATACAATATTCATTTATCATCTACTATTTTTTTTTAAATGTCATGTTGCCCGTCTCTAACAACAAGGTACTCGTATTCCTAAGTTTCTGCAACAACATTCTCATAATCTATCATATCGTTGGTCGTGATGAACGCCCCAGGAGGCCGATATACCGTGTGAAGGTACAACCATTCTATGCAATCAAGCCAGTTCTATTTCGCTACCCTATTAGGAAACTAACCCGTCGGGACGCGGCATCAGTCCTCACAAATCAACGCAAAACTTGCAATATCTTTTTTTTATTAATACCATTGCCTACTAATATTTGTTTTGGTACGTCCAAAACGTACAAAAGATTTCATTTTTATATGATAAATTAAGTGCGCATTTGACCCCCATCTCACCTGATGGAACATGACGATGAGATTGGCGATGGAGCATGCACGTAGTAGAAGTAGAGCCCCTCGTGGAAGAGTTCGTCCAGGGAAGCTGCCACCTTACCTATTTTGTGGCGCCAAGCAGTAATGTCAGCATTACTGTGTTCAGATTTTGAAGGGTAAGTAAGGGTGCTGGTGAAATTACAGGCACATGGGACTTGTCAACTTATGTCTCAGGGTGACAGGTGCAATGGCAGTGTCTCTCAGATCTTTGTGATTTAAACCTCTGAGTGGTTTGATACTGTTATGGACAGGCGTGTAGCTTACCATCAGGCGCACGACTTGTTCGTCAAGTCACTTGATATTATAAAAAAATGCACACCAAAATAATGCCTGTTCACTCTCTCCTTAAAAAAGCCCAAGTTATAGCGTTCAGGGTATGTCTGCAGGCAAGGAATTCCACTCCATAGCCGTTCTCCATATAAATGTGGAAGCGTAAAGTTTCGTGCGACTGGAATACCCACAACATAAGGGTGGAACCCCAGCTTACATCTAATCCCCCAATGATGGAAAGAAGAAGGCGGAATTAAATCGTGCAATTGCGTCGCACACTCCCCGTGATATATCCTGTAGAAAATCGATAAGCAGGCTACTTTTTGGCGGTGTTCAGGGCCTTGCAGCGTCACCTCTACTAAATTCTTTTGTACTAAATTGTAAATGGCTTAATTTGACATGTTAAATGATGATTTTCTGAACACAGATCCTGTATACTGTGCCACAGATAATATGACTTAGAAAAAAAAATGTTATAAAGTGAAAGGATACTAGTAAGGCTCTACTCCTTCGGGAGGTGTGATGATGGGAACGTGACGAAGGCACCAGTTTGAAAAAGTTCCTCTGAACTCACTTTATAAAAACAGTAAACATTTTGATTTTGTTGGAATGGTCTTTAAATTGTATTGGATATGCTGTACTATGTAATTATAATGCCCTATTAGGGGCTATGTTTATATGGGATGTTATTTTCCGTTACATGACGCTTTAAATAAATAAATATCGTTCGATCTTCAAGGTTCGAGCGTTCAGTAGATACAAAGGAAGCTAACATCCGTTTCAAACTTAAACAAAGGCCTACCAAAGGCAACACGAGCACCTATTATCAATCTACGTCACATCGATATGCGAATTTATGTTAGGCTTAGTAAAAACAAAGTCACGCGACGCTATTTTAGTCTTCGTCTGTTGAATTTAAAATCTCAAGTGTAAAAGGAGATAAGTCCCGGTCGGTATTTACACACACCGGCACATTTAGCTGAACACTAGAAAAATTACTAAAATAATGCATTTGCAGTATTTTTTGAAAATTTTGGTCAGTTATTTTACTTTTTAATTTTAGATCTAATTTAAAAATAAAAATTATAATTGACTGTAATTTTTGTTATTCATTTGTTTGTTTTCCTATCAACACATGTTTGTCGAGTGGTTCAAGGTCGATTTTCTACATTACTTAAAAATTGGTTGATCATTTTTTTAAATTCGTTAAACTTTCATTGTCACAATTTTTAATTTTTATATTTTTCTACTTTGTCACAAAATTCAATAAAATCAATATACTTTTTTTTTCAATAAGGGTTGAGTAAGACCGTGTAACTAAATCGATGTTCACAGCTGTTAAATTAATTGCTATTTCATGTCTAATTCTTATTTTTAAATGTAAACGTTACTATTTCATATTCTCACTTCTTTTTTGTTCCGCTAAATGTGCCAGTATGTATATTATATAAAAGTAACAACCTGTTTGGTTGTATAACTTTTCCAATATAGTATAAAAAAGAATGAACTTAAACACAATCTAATTAGGGTCAGTTACTCACGTCGATAACAAAAGCAAAAGTTATTTCGACCAAATAATGGAAAAAGTTAGTATACTCGTATACAGAGGTTAAGTGAAGGCTTTGGAGAGAACAGAATGACATTTACTACATCGATAAAGCCTCTAGAGCTGCATAATAGCTAAGATAAAATAGTTAGTTATCTTAGCCATTAAAGTAAAAAAGCAAAAGATTTTTTGTTATGATAACAACATTACTTTAATGTCAAAGTCGCGTCCTAGTAAGAATTCAATGAATGAATAGTCACAAAGCTGCCAATAAAATATCATGGTTTTAACATTATAATAAGCTTACGTTAAGCGCGTCATGGTACGAATCAACGTAAGGGTAAAATAACATTGTTTTAAGAGGTTGTGGTAGGCCCCCTGTACGACTGAGCGCCTGCAAAGCTTACGAAATTATGATTTTTTTTTTATGATACAAAGTGACGGGACGAAACAGTCGTGCCCCTGGTGGTTAACGACACGCCTGTCCAAAACAGTTCAGTGCCATTCAGAGCTTTAAATCACAATGATCTGAAGGGCACTGCCTTTGCGCCCGACACCCTGAGACATAAGTTGACAAGCCCCTGAAGCCTGTAACTTCACCAGCATCCTTACCCTTCAAAACCGTAAAGCAGTAATGCTCACATTAATGCTTAGCGGCAGAAATAGACAAGGCGGTGGTTCCCTGGACTAACTCGTTCACAAGGAGCTCTATTGCTACTACAACAAACTGTTAGTAATTGCAAAACGTAACATTCCACGCGTGTTATTTATACGTAAGCGAGCAAGAAAAAAAAAACACAAATAGTTTTTTGTAAATGTAATCCAATAGGAAAGGAATTACAGAACAATAGGCGAAGATTTCATTATATCGAGGTATTGTTTTCAAATAAACGGACACACATTGATTACGACGTACAATAGAATGTCAGCAGTGTTATGATTAGAATCCCATATGTTTATTTTCATCAAGATCACAAGATTAATCGTCAGGGCGTTTGTAAACTCGGTAACATGTACCTTTGACGTGTTACGTTATAAGGTAATGGGAAATTTCAAACAATGAAATACTGTTTTTCTATCACGAGTAGGACCCTGTACCTAACGCTATCAATAAGGCTGTTAAAAAATTGATTGCATGTTTGCAGTGTGACTGCATGTAACTTATCACCAGACGCACGACTTGTTCGTTCCGCCATTTAGTACTAAAAAATAATTAATATATCTGCCTTGTTTTTAAGCACTAATATAAACAAACTGTGCATAAACAAAATGCCCTAGATACAAATAATCATTTGCTTATTTTGCGAATCGCAACGAGTTTTCTAATATTTCATTATACAAGTCGACTCATCCGAAGAACAAAGTGCGATGTATAATCAACACAGCGAAAAGAGGTTAAAACATCTCGTTATTCAAAAGGTCTATATAAAGGTGCTTTCGAATTTTTTATGTACTTATTTATTATTTCGTTTCGGAAATATAAATCGAACAACAGTCGATCTTGACTGTGGATATACGCAGTCAAGAACAACATACTAAATGTACAATGTCCCGAGAATAAGCAGCATCTTGCACATAGGTCTTTGTTTTACGGATGAGTCGAAGTTTATGGTTGTATAATAATTAAGATTTTCAATTCAATTGTTTACTATTATTATATTACCAACATTGTTAGTTTGGTTTTATTTTATTTGTACTTAGATTCTGTGATGATAGAATTAGTCTTTATCTTAACTTTATTTAGCTTAGGAAATGAAACTATTTTTCCGGATTTAAATCGCGTATATTTGTTTTTTCAAACAAACCGACGTTTCGGGCCCTTTACAGATCCTATGGTCACGGATTTAAATCCGGGAAAACAGTTTCATTTCCTATGTGTAACAATCGCGAAAACCTAAGAACTCGACAGTTAAAATTAGTTAACGTGTTCGATTAGTGGTAACGATTAGTAATCGAAACTTACCCTAACGACGTATAGCTGAAACATCATTAAACAATTTCAGTATTCTAAGGGTCGTATTCTAGAACTCTACTCAATGCTCAAGTCAGGATTGCACTGGAAACACAAGCACTGGAAATATGACCCTAATGGCAGGGACTTGAGTATGATTTCGAGTGCTTTAAACCATACTCAAATCCTGACTTGAGCATTGAGTAGAGTTTTGGAATACGACTCTTAGGGCCGTATTCCAGAACTCTACTCAATGCTCAAATCAGGACTTGGGCAGACTTGAGTATGATTTCAAGCACTGGAAATACGACTCTAATGGCAAGGACTTGAGTATGATTTTCAGTACTCACTTCAACACTCAAGTTCTGACTTGAGCACTGAGTAGAGTTTAAGAATAGACCCCAAAACTGGGTTATGATTTGTACGATATCGCACTGCTATTACAATAGTGTTGTAACTCAAAATATGTGAAAATGAAGATTATATCATAGTTAAACGTAAAATTTGATCCCTACAAGTCAATAAAAGCGTCGTTAGAATATTGTAAAAAAAACAATTGAAATATATTTACTTAACTCAAAACGAGACAAACCTTACGTGAGCTGGTTTTGGCCAAAACAGTCCTTACTCAAAAATATAAAATTATTTTTTCCCTTTTATTTAATTTACATATATTTGACAAGTAGGAAATAAATTAGAATAGATGCCTGTAATAAACTTTAACCTGTACATTCATTTGAATGATGTTTCACGGTAAGTAATTAATTCGTTTTTCATCTATTCTGAAAAATACACTTTTTTTAATTAAATGGACTTGCTCTTGACCACTACCTAGCTCTTGAGCAAAGACAGGATCTACGATGGAACGAGCTTGCCCAGAAGCTGCCTATTCAGTCTCACCTTAAAGATATGAATGATATGAATTCGAAAATACAGTCGCAGGCAGGGAATTACATTCCTGGGCTGTGCGCATAATAAAAGATGATGAAAAGCGCTTAGAACGCCTGAAGGGAATATAGACCAAGTAAGGATGATAGCCCGCCGTACGTCTGGATGTCCGATGGTAAAAGGGGGCGGACGAGATGACCTGATGGAGCTCATGAGCACACTCACCGTAATATATTCTGTAAAAAACCGACAGACGGGCAACTTTGCGCCGGTGGGCTAAACTATGAACTTTAGATTCGAGCTTATCGTCGCCAATAAGTCGTCTGGCTCGCGCTCAATCGAATCAAGAGCCTCAATTTGATACTTCGCTGAGCCATCCCACAGGTGACTGCAATACTCCATGCAAGATCGGACTTGTGCTTTGTAACGTTAACGTTAAGAGCTGTCTAGGCGATAAATATCGCTTAACCTTATTAAGGATACCCAGTTTTTTGGCTGCAATTTGTGCCTTACTTTCAATATAAGCGCCAAAGTTAATGGTTGCGCTCAACGTTATGAAAAGGAGATCCAGGCTATCGGAGAGACAGATATACCCCGAAAAGTGGGAGTTAGAAGAAATTGTCTTATTTTAGCGCACTTTTTGAGTTAATACACTATTGTATCAACAGTGCGATATCTTAAAAAAATATTTTAGTCACTTAGCGGCGTTTGTTTTACTTAGCGGACGACAGATACTCCTCATTATGTAATGATGAAGAAAAAATACTGCAGCTTTCTTTCCTTTACAGTTATGAGTATTTCCAACTTTTGCCCCATCTTTTTTTTAGTTGTAATTACGGTCATTTTCGTAATCCAAATTCACATTCAAACAATAAAATTGTTTCAAATAAATTTACATTTATTTCGTCCGCGAATATTGCAAAATCTCAATCAAAGTCGATGGAAATCGGTAAATAGTCCGCCCAGCTGTGACGCAAAACATTTCGTTTATTCCGATTGTCGACGCTACTGCAAAGATATAGTGGATGTAAAGGTATAGCGGTAGGCAAGTTTGTAATGGAAAAGGTGAGCAACAGGAAAGTTTAAGAGGAATGTGTGTATACTATACATTCATGTGTTGTTTTACACGGGGAACCATGTACTAGTATAACTTTGGAATTGCTTTCTGTTAATAACAGCAGCATATTCAGCCTATTGTTAACAGACAAAAAAAAAGATATTAAGTATCAATTTCAAATTTTTCTATTTTCAAATCGGCGGTAGGTATTTTAATTCCAAACTTAAAATTGGTCTTAGGCCTCGTTCCCACACAGAGACGGCGAATTTGCCGGATCGGTAAAACTGCCGGAAAGGCTAGTGGCTGTACAATTTATATGAAGCTGTCCACATTACGCCGGACCCGGCATTCTTGCCGGGTTTGCCACTGCGGGCCTCCGGCAGAACACCCGGACCGGAGAGTAATGTGAACGAACTTCCTTAAGTCTTGCTCCGGTATCCCTATCCCCTGCTCGCCCCACCTGCTCGCGTGTCATTTTAGTCTCCGGTTTTCTTGCGAGATTCTAGTCTAACTACTAATCTAGTCCGGGGGCCAGTTTTCCAGCAAATTCACCGGTCCGGCATGGTGGGAACGAGGCCTTACATATTTTTTTTATGGTAACAAGAGACGTAACGAACGACATTAGACAACTCCCACGTGCCTGTAATTTCACCAGCACCTTTACCCTTGAAAACCAGAACGCAGTATAATGCTCACATTACTGCTCAACGACAGAAATAGGTAAAATTATAACATGATCGTGCTATTATAATCTTGACTGGAGAAAGCGTAGAGAAATCAAAACATAAACCGTGAACAAGTTCAAGTAACTGAATTAAATATTATATACCACTAGCTAAAATTTCTAAAAAACTCTTACTTTTAATTGATATCATACGTAAGTAATCTACTAAAATATCTTTATCGCGTAAACTTTCTCAAGAGCCTTTAGCATTCTTATGCAAAGTAATGTCGAAGTAAGAAATGTAACCGAATTTCGCGTTTTGTTACAGGGTATTCTGTAATCAACTTGTCTTTATTTTTAGCCTGAATAATAAACGTGAACAAATGTAGTTTCCAAGCATTTCAATGCTGCTTCAACAAGTTTAACTATGCAGTGAACATTAATTGAACACCGAACGATTAACATTGGTTTATGAACGGAAACTTATGTTCTGAATTTCTTAAGCTGCAAAAACGAGTTGGTAACTTTGTACCAAGGTACCAAGCAAGGTTGGCCGTCTTCGTTATCGCTCGTTCTACTTCACCTTTCAGCACAAAACGACATTTGATAAGCTCCATTGTACAGTATATGTTTCAACAGAATGTTGACGGTTTCTGATAACTTAATTGTCCCCACTTTTTTTCACTTACATTCTCTGTCTGTGACGGCTCTCGTTTATTCTCGAGCAAATAGATAATGGCTTTTCAAGTCTGTCCTTTATTGTTCTTTAAGTGCGATGTTCTTTTTTGTAGGTGAGTCTAAAAAAAGTACGCTTTTAAGTTTTAGTGCATGTCATTTAAAAGGATACAATTATTGGAATTTTAGCTTTATATTTTAGTAACTTTTGCAACCTAAATAATGGTTTCTAGGAAAGAATCCCGGAATTTTTTCCGTTTTTATTATTTATGACGTTTTCAATAATTTACATGTAAGAATTAATTATTTTATCTTAATAAATTCTTTGTGATTTAATCTAGAAATAAATATAGGCAATCATCAGATTGCACTAAAAGTACTCTATGGAAATATAGTCATGCATTTGAGGATCTTTCATTGCATTTCATAGTCTAAATGGGTTTAAATACAATATTTTCGCCTACAGAGTAGCACTCACAAATAACTTTCGAAATGCTTGTTTTAGTCATGATAAGAGGTATACCGCGAATAAGTAATTAATATTATTTTTAATTTTTCCATAAATGTAATGGACTGTCACCAATTACAAAAACATCTAATTCAACAAGAAGATCGCAAATGTGGCGCGCTTAGCCAGCCAATCATTATTAATTATAATGTTATCACGTGATTATTTTAACCAATACAAAGCTCGGTGTCTCACAATCAAAGATCATGGCCCCCCAAATTATAAAAGCCATAACCACGGCATACGCGACATACAGAAATCGAATATGGCTAGATTTGCACAAAAATATATGTACCTACTTTGCAGTGGTATATGTCACTTTACTGCGTGTACTGGGAATTATGAAATAAAAAATGTATTTTTGTGTAAAAAAATGTATGTTAATGCAACATATTTGTTTTTGTATTATTGATCACCCAAAGAAAGACTAGGGTCTTATTCCTATTACCACTGACCGTGCCGGGTTCGCGTACGAGTGTGACGATATTTATTTTGACAGAAAGTCTGAAAATAACCTAAAAATATGTTTAGAAATGAAATTTTTAATTAATTAGATTTTCAATATTTAATATATTTTGAAAACCAGCAATGTATTCGCTATTCGGGCAGTACGAAGTACACATGAACAACATATAAAAATACCATAGCCTTGACTTCACCGCACCACGCAATGCGCCCGGCGGCCTTGTCTTGCTCATTGAATGCAGAACAAGGAGCATTCTGCATTGCACCACATGTATCTCTTTTTACCCCTATGCGGGAACGAGATGGGTGCGACCAGTTTCATAGAAACGCCGGAAGCCTTTCTCTTGTGATAGCTGCGCTTACAAGTATGTTGTGATCGAGTGTAGGACCTACAATGGAACAGATTTCTCTGCTGTGAGAGTTTTTAGTGTTGAAATATGCTTCATTGTTGATATATGCTTAAAATTATTTCAATGTCAATTAGTTTTTTTTTCACGTCCCCTCCCGATCCCGTCGCGTATACTTGAATACTATGTTTTTATATGTAAGGATATCACCATTAAATCCCGACCCGTATGGGACGGGAAAAATCGTTACGTTATATTCGGCACTGCAATTCTCTAATTTCATTCAAATCATATTATGCACTCATACAATAAGAACTTAATACGGATCAAGAAAAGTTGGTTTCCTGGATTTCATTTCCATTTTTATGAGTAACCGTAAACCGCTAAATTAGACACATTTCGCACTCCGGTTCTTAAAATATACCGACAGACGTTATGAAATTCGCACCTTAGGTGTACATAATAGGGTCACACCTGCAAAATGACAACTCTTCAGGAGAGAGAATTAATGATTTTAAAACTGAATTAAATCAGTAGTAGTAGAGCTCCTCGTGAAAGAGTTCGTCCAGGGAAGTACTGACACCTTATTGCTGCCGCTAAGCAGTGATGTAAGCATTACTGCGTTTCGGTTTTGAAGGGTAAGGGTGTTGAAGAAATTACAGACACATGGGACTGTTCAACTTGTATCTCAGGGTGACGCTCTAAGCGGCACTGCAACTGTTATGGACAGGCGTGTCACTTACTACCAGGCGTACGACTTGAACGGTCCGTCACTTGGTGTCATGCTTTAATTTTTTTATATAAAATAAGTGCGCATTGGACGTCCAACTCATCTGGTGGAAAGTCGTGATGAGGTCGACAATGTAGCATGCACACCTAAATAATGCCTACTCACTCTCGACTGAAAAGGTCCAAGTTATAGCTTTCAGGGAATAAGTCCGCAGGTAGGGAATTCCACTCTCTAACCGCTCGCCATATAAATGTGGAAGCGAAACGCTTCAACACAAAAAATTTACATAGGAGAGTTATAATATTTCACATAGTTATATATACGTAATTTGATTCATGTCGTTCGATTTTTTTTATTAACTCACTTTTTTTTTAATAACTTTTTAACAACTTTCATTTTTTTTCAACTCATGGGCCCCCACTAAGGAAACCCTGTATCGCGGGTGCCATGGACACTTGTAGACAGACAACCACAAATTACACCCAAACTTACGAGAGAAATAAATGTAGGCCGACAAATATTTCTCCCGGCCCGGGAGTCTAACGTGGGATCTACGCGTGGCAATCCAGTATTGTAACAGTTCGGACACGGAGGCAGTTAATTACTTTTATAACGTTCATGTGTTTAGCATTTTTGATCACATGCGGCGTTTTAAAACAAGGGCACGAAGAGGTTAATTTCTTTAATTTCTTACATTAAGTGTTTCTGCAATTTGTTTTACATTAATATGAAACCAAAAGTCCTTTGCAAATAATGTCTTGTAGTATGACCTAAGTACATAGGTGAGTCACACATAATCTGGAGTTTATTGCTCTCTGAATCACGATTATTATGAACAACATTCATGTCGCATGTATACAGAGTGTCGCAAATTATCTACGTGAAGTGCTAGGTTACCTAATCCTTTACATACACATGAAATTCTTAATATACCCATTGGATATGAAAATCAGACCAATGGGTATTTTGGGAATAAAGCGTTCAAAAATGCTCTTTACGCTAATCTGATATGCATACCTTTACTGCGGCGTTAATAAAGACAATCAAAACATTAAACAGGAATTAAAGTACAAACAACATAAATAGTCACTATGCCGATTAACCTTGGATTTAACAACTTTTTTACAAAAAAAAAGTCTGTAAAGTTTGTGAAAAACGGAGAGTGGATGAAATCCAATAAACCAGATTCATCTCTTAATTTGCCACCCTTAGAAATGGAATATTTTCTTCAAATTTGAATAGGACTACTACTGAGATACCTCGTTTCCAACGAAAATATGAATCATACGAAATCGGTTCACAAATTTCAGAGTAATTGAATAACATACATACACTCAGACAAAAAAAATACAGTCAAATTGTGAACCTCCTTCTTTTTTTGAAGTCGCTTAAAAAACAAGTACGGCAAGTATATTATTTATTCTTGGTGTCTTATTAAGCTAGTTATCGAAAATTGCTACATAACCAACTTTTTTCGATGTTGTACAAGACTAGTCACATGGCAAGTTAATTGCATATGGACTACAAAAACGAAGACACTCCATAAACAGTCGTAGCCGTAATGGCGAGCGACTTGCGCAAGCGCACACGTACAAACAAATGTGCCAGTAATAACTTTTCTATAGACGAAATCGGTTGGTCACGACCGACGGCTCATTCCGGTGGATAATACTCCTTGCAACGTATCAGGAGAGATCATTTTAATACAATGTGTCCCCACGTTACGTATTGGGCCACCCCATATACCCTTTATTTATCTCATTAATTAATATAACAATAAAAAATAAAATTCAGACTAATGGGGATTTTGGGAATAAAGTGTCCGAAAATTAAGCAAATTATTTTACGTGTACGTGTAACAAATAAGTACCTACCCAAAAAAATTAAACGAGTCATTGTTTAATTTGTGAGTCCTGTTCCAATTAAATCTACTTAGTACAGTTTCGTTATAATATGTAGATTCCATTTCAATTATAACTTTGCTCTTATACGCATACGCCTGATTAAAACGTTAACTTTGATAAACCTAACGGAGAGTTTCATTGCTATAGTTCCCTAAACACTACATTAGACTACACGATCTAGAAACTACTAGAAGGTAGTAATAGAAATTACTCCTTTTCAAAGACGCCTACGTGGTGTAGTAAATCAAACCAAAACATACCAAAATAAATGACAAAATACCTATACAAGAATCTATAACAGACACATCGGAGAATTTCGTCGATTTGCTAATTCGACCTTTAGCCCAGTCGGCAGAGCGACGATGCGGTACAGCGTAGTCGCAGGTTCAAAGCCTGCAGGTCGAAGGAATTTTTGATAGTGTACTTTGTATTCATAATTATAACAATCTAGTGGAGTTATTTCACAAAAAAGACACGTTAACTTCAATATAAAAAATAATTAATAATATTAATTACAGTTTTTAGTAAAATTTGTACCTAAAAAAAATCTTTTTGAACTACAAGTCCCACCAATTTCTTGAATACTTTTATTATTGGGTACCTCACCAACATTATTCAAAAGTAAAAGACATAAAATACGACGACAGAGCGAAGACGACTCGAGTCAAAGTGAGACCAAACAAGTACCCTTGAAGCAACTTCAGTTGAGATGTTCGCGAGGCGTTGAGAAGCAGAGAGGATTGTGTTTTTAGTCATTAGGAGGCCAATATCTTATTATTTTATCTTAACAGTATGGACATTCGTTTCATGATCAAAGGACACTTTACAGATGCCAGTTCTCATCTGTTTGAACAGATTTATAGACTTATTTTAAAATAAACACAAACTGTAATCAAATGTAGGAAATAATAATAACGCACACACTCAACATAGCCCCGCACTAGAGAAACCCTGTGTCGCGGGTGCCACGGATACACACAGAGAGAAACACAAATTACACCGAAACTCACGACAGAATTAAATATAGAGAAATATAATCGCTTAACATTTACACAAAAAAAACAGTCGAATTGAGAACCTCCTCCTTTTTTGACGGTCGGTTAAAAAACACCATTTAACACATAAATGATTTTCATTCTCTCTACTCTAACAGAAATAAATAACGGTGCTAAACGATCGAAGTCGAACTCCCATAAAAAACGTGTGAAATCACAAAAACATGACCAGCGTTCATTGACTTTACCCGAATTAAGCAACGTATGGCCTCTTGACCACGAAGTGGGATGGGTGGAGAGAAGAAGAGATTTGTCGTTATAATACAACTGAATTTGGAATATTTTGGCTCGTATCTAGTTTGTACGCTACACAATTGACCATAAAATTCATTATGCAATGTGCAATATCGTTACAAAAATTCGCTTACATTCCGTTCCACCGCAATATAAACTGAGCATTCGCAGCGCGTCTTTTCAGTCGCAATTCAGTGGTAATGTAGTCGCTAATCGTCTACCTTTACGCACACGCGCGATTTAAGTAGCGATACAAACGCGATGCAAACGCGATGCTAACACGATGCACATTTTTAATGATGACGCGTTTCAGAAACGCGCTCTTTAAATCATCTTAGTTGTAAGTCGATTATAGTGTCAATGGCAGAATCTTGTACGATATTCTATACTACTACTACTATATTGATATTCTGTTAAAATTTAAGAGTAATGGTTATTTTTTTTATAACGTTTTGTCTATAACAGTTGCAGTACCGCTCAAAGCTTTAAATCACAAAGATGTGAGGGGCACTGCCACTGCGCCCGTTACCCTGAGACATAAGTTGACAAGTCCCATGCGCCTTTAATTTCACCAGCACTCTTAGGGCGCGTGTACACGCTAAGAAATTCGACGTGTCTGCTACAGAAAACATGAGAATGGTCTTGTACACGACAAGAACTTTGTCGGATCTAGCCACGAAAACACGTTGTCTGTTTCAGACGAGAAAAAGATGCTTTCGGACAGACGCGCGTGTGTGTGTGTGTGTGTGTGTGTGTAAAATGTGACAGTGCATTACGAGTGTTCCAGGTAGTTGTCGTCTTACTACCGAATGTGGGAAGAAATATGTTGTTGTATTGTTAACTACTAAGCAACACCCGTCCACGCGCATAAACGTTCGTTACTGATAATGCGCCTCACCCCGCGCGGCGAAACGCGTCGTGTCGGGGGTAGACAAGATTTTTTTCTTGTCCGGCGCCGAGGCTGTGTACACTGTTCCTATGTAGAAACGACACGAATTCTTGCATGGACCCGGCGACGTTTCTTAACGTGGACATGCGCCCTTACCCTTCAAAACCGGAAAGCAGTAATGGTCACATTACGGCTTGGCAGCAGAAATAGGTAAAGTTGCAGTACTTCTCTGGACGAACTCTTTCACAATGCGCTCTACTTAGCATGGATATATACAAGTACCTGATCATCGAGCTATTATTCAACTGCCATTGCATTTTTTTAATATTCTGCTCTTCAAATGCACGCCAACGGCATAGTCTACTAATTATTTGACGTTTAAGTGCTTATATCGACTACAGACTTCTGTTTTATAAAAAAAATACATTTGATTTGGAGACTAAATTATTGATAAAATAAAAATAAAAATATGCGTATTACTTTCCAAGGTAGTTTTAGTAGGCAACAGCGATTCTTAGTGATTGATGTCATCACTGCCATTCCACTGACACTACTAGATTTTAGTATAACAATACTATCCTAATGGCGATGTAATCTTAGGGGAGTCACAAGGCATTACAATGACCAGTGATTTCAAGAAAGTTAGTAGACTTGGTATGAGCTTCTGGTCATGAGCTCTATCAGTAAAGAGAAAGGAACAAATCCTATTTCGATAATATTAAAGATAGGATATTAAAGTTATCATACTTTACGTATATCCCCCTCTACGGCTAACTCTGTTTTGGTGAACACGCCTTGTTAAATAACATATTGTATAAATTTAATAACTTTGGATCCAATAAGCCGCTCTGAATAAGTACCTAGTAAGAACTAAATAACTCTTACCATTATTAGTTACTTAGTAAAGGTTATCAGCTTCGTAATTTAGTTCACGTCGAAATACAAGCTTCTATTATGTAGGTATTATAACGTAATTAAGCTCTTATTCCGTTAGGCTTTGCATGAAGGAATGTTCTATTATTAAGTGACTGTGATATTGATGCGTATTCTTGTAAACCTACAATACGTTGCGTTAAAAGCTTTTCGTTTTTCATTTGTTTCAAAGTGATAGGGGCTGTCGCTAATTTATTCGAAAAAGCTTTGGAACATGTAGTCCACGGAATGTATACCAGCCGCTTGGGTAAAAAAAGTTTCAACCCATGGTCTTCTTTATGTTCTACTCTGGGATATAATAATAAATAGATTTGTAGACAAATAGGGGTGGTTTAGTACTAGTAGGGTTCCTTGTGAAAGAGTTTTTCCAGGGAAGTACTGCTTGGCGGCAAAAATAGATAAGGTTATTTTTGCCGCCAAGCCAAAGGGTAAGTTGCTGGTGAAATGACAGGCACATGGGACTAATCAACTTATGTCTCAGGGTGACGGGTGCAGTGGCAGTGCGCCTCAGATCTTTGCGATTTAAAGCTCTGAATGGGACTGAACGACTCGTCCGTGACGTCACTTGATATTATAAAAAAAAAACAGCGCATGAAAGGAGCCTCTCCGCACGACGTACCATCCCTTTTCTGTACATCTGTCGTACCCTGGCCAACAATCGGCGAGTACCTTACACTGATGGGCAAATCCTTTCACCACAATGGCAAGCATTAATGTGTATGTATTCTATGTCTCTTAATGGTAAGTACAATCCAAATTATAAAATGTTAGGCTGTACCTGGCCCTGTACTCTCGTTCTTCATCCGACATCCGCCCGAAACAATTACTGTCAAATAAGCAATACTCTGTAACCGCGAAAATAATGCCATCTATCAAAGGGCGCAAAATAGGGTACCTTGGTCACGTCATCAGGAACGATAGATAGACGCTGCTACAGTTGATAATGATGAGCAAAGTGCAGGGAAAGAGACGCGCTGGGTGAAAAAAGAAATTGTGGCTGCGGAATATCAGGGTGTGTGGACTTTCGGTTGGCTGCTGATAGAGACAGATACAGGAAGCTTACGGCTACGATTGAACATCCACTCTAAGAGGAAAAAGCAATACTCGACCAAATTAAAGGGCGCATATTGCGAATGAAGCTTCATACTTAACATTGTATTTTAATTTCGTCGAGTACTGCTTACTTGAGTGTATTTTTTTCGGACGGATGTCGTGAGTAGACCCCCGCGGCTCATCCGCAGAACAAAGACCTATGTGCAAGACTGCTTATTTTCAGACCATTGTATGTAGATATCAGATCGACCGTTGATGGATTTTATATTTCCGAAATGAAATAAGATATAAAAATTCTGAAAACACCTACATACATATGTATAGGCCTTATTTTGAATAACGAGATTATGTATTTATCACCTTTTCGCTGTACAATCACATCAGGGTCTGTTCTTCGGATGAGCCGCCCTATTCTGCGCAGTACTGTAATACGATATATTATTTATTTATATTACATTATGTATTTATATTATTATATAGGAAATTCAGGTCGCCTACGCTTCTTTTCCCCTTAATACAACAACAGACACCAGACACTTGCGAAACTGCGACACTGGGCTCTAAATGTCACAGCGAGTGACAAGGAAAATCCGCTAAGCCCCTATGCACTACCTGCTCGAGATTGCGAATGTCCATAATGTACAGCTGGTATTAGCAAACATTTAAGTCTAAATTAACGTGTAGTTTCACGCTTTCGCCAGTGGGATACTTTAGTGGTTGATATCAACATAT
>NW_020654972.1:5394262-5415717 GCF_003589595.1 Hyposmocoma kahamanoa | reverse complement strand
TTATACTTTATACTCTTTCCAACAAAAAAGAATCATTAAAATCAATTCACAACACACTCATACAAATAAAACATACAGTCGAATTGAGAACCTCCTCCTTTTTTTTGAAGTCGGTTAAAAATAATGAATGCTATTTATTACGTATTGTCAACTCCGCTTTGGTATGTAATGAGTCTAAGATTCGACGGTATATAGAACAAGCTTTTAAAAAACAAAATAACAATTCATTGTAGTCATGCGATCAAAGTCACGGACGAAAAGTTAGGCGATTATCACACTGCACCGCGCCCCGCAACGGAGCGCGGAACTGCGTTTTTTAACGTTGTACTGAAGTACCTCAGTTTGTATGGAAAATACACGCCGTCGAACACACTGACAACGATTCCTCGCGCGGGAGCGCGGTGTGCGCGGTTTTACCTCGCCCCCGCGCGGAGGGGCGCGGCGAACCGCAGGGTATGGCACTTTGCGCTTTGCGCTTTGCGCTTTTTAAGCTTAAGGACGTGTTCAGTTTTCTACAATAGATCTGGACGTCGATAAATTTATATTTGCTTTTGAAAATCGACCAAATTTATCTTCATATTTTGTTATCTTTGGAATGAAGTGAATTATCCATTTATCGATCTGGTTCGTAAAAAGGGTAAATGTATCCAATATCTTCGGTGTCTTTTCATTTGAGTAAACAAAAACCAAATAGACAGTATAACTGCAGCGTCCTGAATGAGTTCTGTATTATTAACTATTCTTGTCAAAGAAGGATCTCGGCTATACAATCACTACGGCTATCAACTGCGAAGCGAGTACTTTAAGAAACGGGGGGCCGATAGACCGCTGCCCCCGCGCAGATTAAACCGCGCGTTGACGCAGATCTGCGTCTCCGCCACCGTCCGCGTGATTCCGCGTCTCGTGCTCCGTCGCGGGGCGCGGTGCAGTGTGATAATCGCCTAAGTGTGTTAATTACCGCCTGCCACTCGTGACACCTAACTTGCTGCCTACTTTCCTCGCCCCTGGCATAGACCTCAAGAGAAAGTGGGGGCCTACGGAAATTCAAATTGAACACACAGTACTTATGGCGTCAATTCGATTTTAATAAAGATGCTTAATAATTTCATCAAACATAGTCCACACGATGCCGGGCAGTGCTATAACAGGTTGCTAACGATAGACCTCGCTAGCAATAACAGTTTAGTCGTGCTATAGAAAAAAACAAAAGAAAGAAAGAAACATTTGTTCGGTTAATCACAAACATACTATAATAATTCAAATATAAGAAGTTTGAGATAATACAGCGAATTAAAAACAAAAGAAAATATCAAATAAAAAGTACACATATTAATAGACTATAATGCTAATAAATAGGCTAACCAAATCGCGGTATCGGCTTGCACTACTATGCATTTCGAGTCATTACGGCCTAGATGAAGAATAAAAAATTGAAAACCTCTTGCAAAGCATCTGAAGCCGCAAACCAAGACCTAGGTTGTGGGATTACGGCTTAAAAGTATACTTCGAGGAAAACCATCTGTTGGATTGTTTTCATACAAAATATTTCACGTTGTTTCCCAAACCGACGCCACAGAGACCCAAGCAAGGATTGTTCAGTCGACGGTAATATAGTGATAGTGCGTTTGCGCAATACGTCCGATTGGTAGCATTTCCGAATCCGAGAAATGACGGTCGGAAATATCACAAGGATAATTATATCTCTAGGTGTACAAGTGATATTCGTATTTTGTTGGATTCAAGCGACATATGAAGTGGGTCCGAGTTTTCTACATTTGTATAATCTCGGTTTCGAATCGAATACGGAGGTCTACTCTCGATCTCCGTCCGACAACCGTCCGAAACAATGACTGTCAAATAAGTAATATTCGACAAAATTAAAAGACAAGAATCAAGTATGAAGCTTCATTCGCATCACGCGTCTCTTCATTTGGTCAAGTATTGCTTATTTAACAGTAATTTTTTCGGACGGATGTCGGACGGAGATCGAGAGTACACCCCACTAATCGGGTGCAGTGAGCAAATGCGCTAAATGTAAACAAAAGGGATAACCTAACAAAAAATACATTTTAAATGGTATTTTCCTATTCTTGATGATAAAAATGTTCAGAACTCTTATCAAGCTGAAATCTGATAAAACAATTCACATTTTGCTGTAAATATTTTTAGTGTTACGTTTAATACAATAATTACAATTAAAGATATTATATTAAGTTCGTAAATAACTTTATGACGTGGTGATACAGTTCGGGTTTAAAAATATTATTTGTGACTCCATTTTGTCGTGTCATAGATGTTATTCATGCATCGTTTCTCGAACTAGAATGTGTCTTGTCTCGTAGAGCGTTTGTGAAAATACTATATGTTATTGTTATAGTTTTTGTTTATTCTTAATATTTCGTAATAGGTAATTGAACATTTTGAAAATTAGAACCTTCTCTTCCGATTCTCTTAAACATAAAATCAAACCTGCATTCATACTTTGATAATGACATTTCTTTGTTTGCATTTTGGAGATCTAATTATGATTCAAACTATAATCGAAAATATTATTGTTTTGTAGGACAGTAACATATACATCAACATGCCTGTTTCAACAATTAAGCCAACTTACGTACATACATAGATCATCAACCTTCTCCATTTTTAACTAGCCATCTGCATTGTTATAAAGGTTTTGTTTTCAAAGTCCACGCTTCACAGTTCATTTACTTTGGCTCTCGCCGATATTAATTTACCGTCTATCTTTCTTCATTAACAAAACGTTGGCGTAACACCAATGCGGTAACAATGCTTAGGCCAACCTGAATAAGTAAACGCAAGAGAATTTTTACCAACGCCACCTCAAATAAATTTGCAATCTAAATTTTCATCCCACGCGCTAAGTAATTTATGCTCGCTAGCATCATGGAGTACATTGCTGGGATTTTTATTTTGAAGAGTTTCGAAACGATGGAAATAAAATTTTCTTTGTTCCAAAATTAGTATTAAGTATAATTAAAAAGTTTTCTTGAATCCAGACATGGAAAAACGATTCAAAAAACGACTCAGATAAAGAAAAGAAGATGGATAGCTTAATTTTACGAATTGAAATTAGAAATGGAAATATTTCTTCGTTTCTAGGTAAGGGTATTTAATTGTTTTTAATTTTTATCTTGGAATAAATGTAAAGGAACGAAAGATTTTACAACAAGTAAAAAAAGGTAGATATATTATGTGCTCCGCAACATTATATTGTGCGCTTACAAATGGCACCATATTGAAACGTCACAATAATATGTACGCAATGAGTGTAAATAACATAATTTCCTAACATGAAATTCCTTTCCCGATCCGTTTTTTTCCTAAATCCGTTTCCAAAATTCCTTAACATACGAAAAGGTTTCCCTGTTTTTAAATGAAGTTAATTTATCTTGTCATTGGCTTCAACGCTGACCGCGAAAGGCCAAAAAAAAAACATAACTAAGTGTATTGTTATTATTAGTGCGTGCGTTACGTCGACATCTTTTGTACTTTGACCGATTGTCTCTGATTTTCCTGACATTCGGCATTTTCAGAGTGCAACACGTGACAGAGCTCAAGTTGACTAAAATAGTTGTGGTGGCAGTATTTACTTGGACGAACTCGCGCAAGAAGCTCTTCTGCTATCAAATAAAGTGGATGAATCAAAGCGCACCCCTCATGAAAGAATGGCATAAGTGGAGTTACGTCAAAAACATGTATTGCTCCACTAGATACAGAAAAATATAACCCATATCCTCTCCAACTCTTGTAACTGTATCGACTAATATTGTAGATAGAGTTACAAGAATTGGTGAGGATGTGGGTTATATTTTTCTGTATTTAGTGGAGCAATAAACAACTTTGACGTAACTCCACTTATGCCATTCTTCCTTGAGGAGTGCGAGGAATGCCAATTTTCAGCTTACCACGTTTGAATCGCTTATAACTAACATATCAACCTTTTTTACAACTTATGAAATATTTTCAAAGGAATCAATAATAGTTTCTTATAAATTATTAATACCAAAATCGTACACTTACAAAAAATTCCTTCGATCCGGCTGCATTCGAACCAACGTCTTCTAGCAAACCGTGTCAAACTAAGCCAAGGAACGAACCAGCGGATCTTACGATTTTTTTCTGTGCTTGTACAGACCTATGTTTTGATTTTTTAATAGAGTAATTTCACAAAAAATAATTTAATATTATGATTGTAGAACATCCTGAGTTTCAACAAAATTAAATACAATCACTAATAATGTATCCTTTTTTCATTTACTTATTAGAGGGTTTATTCTCAGAATATCAATACAATACACTTAAACAATACACATATAATATCAATACAAAGATACAAATCAAACATAACACATACATCAGTAGAGCTCCATGTGAAAGAGATCGTCCAGTTACAGTGCTGCCATCTTACGAATTTCTGCTGCCAAGCAATAATGTGAGCAATAGCGCGTTCCGCTTTAGAGGGGTAAGGGTGCTGGTGATATTACAGGCACATGGGACTTGTCAACTTATGTCTCAGGTTGACGGGCGCAGTGGCAGTGCAACTGCAACCAGGCGCACGACCTATTCGTCTTATCCCTTGGTATTACAATAATTTAAAAAAATCACACTTTGCATGTAGATTTGGCCAGTATTTTTTTTTTTTTTTTTTTTTTAATAAGTATGCTATTACATTTACCCACAATTCATACTGGCATGTCGAATTTGGAGCCTATTAGCCACGCTCCAGACACACTGTCCATGGACGTCTACCACGTCCTCTCTCTTGGTATACACAGAACAGGAGATGTTTTCTTACTCATCAAGTGAGGTGCGCGAAAGGAGCCGTCTCGCGCACTAGTAACGCTGACTGGCAATTACTTTCCCCGGTAACCAATCACAAAGTCGAAAACTTTTTGTCTGAAATAACGTTTTTTCGAATTTTCATTAAACCGAAAACCGAATTATAACGAAACAGTTGTTCTTTCAGGATATCTTGAATGTTTATCGCAAAGACACGATTAGGTTCAGATAGGTTAGGTTTCAAAGAAAAAACATTTTCCTCTCAAAACTACTTTCGAGGTTATTAAATTTCGACCAAACGTTATTTCTGGAAAATGTCATTTGGGACTACTACTACGGAATACGTAACCACTATCACCACTATCCCACGTACACTTCCAAGTTTGCTAAAGCAGATCATGCCCAGGAGGGAGGTGAGAGTCAGGTAGGAGAACTTTTTAATATGGCCCGAGCGAAGCCTGAAAGCTGTACTAATGTCATGTTCATATCTGTTCAAAAGTCCAGGCTGTACTGTCTTATACCAAATACCCTTGATAAGGGATCTGATTCTTTATTATAATTAGAAAATAAAGGCTTCTTTTTCTTTTTTTATGATAACATTATGATACCGCCGCGCCGCCAGTTCATAGTTGAAGTGCCACGGAGTTTTAAATCACAAAGATATGCCGCTGTGACAGTCAGCCTGAGACATAAGTTGACAAGTCCCACGTACCTGTAATTTCACTATCACCCTTACTCTTCAAAACTGGCACGCAGTAATGGTCACATTACTGCTTGGCCGCTAAAATAGGTAAGGTGACAGTACAAGGAGCTCTACTGCTAATTAATTCTAACATTACGAATATTCATGTACATGTCGCAAGAATATTTGCTTGATTAAATTTAACAACGACAATGAACAAACTTCGGAGTTTCAAAGGTTTCGCAGTTTGTAAGGTTCAAGTCTTCCAAATTGAGGAAAATTGTTGTGAAATTAGAAAAATTTATTTGGTACCCAGCGACTCGATTTCATCCATATAATTTAGCTCTAGCTTGATGTTTGAGTTGTTTATGTATATTTTTCCTTAGATTTGTTCATATTATTTAATAGCAGAAGAGCTTCTTGTGAGAGTTCGTCCAAGGAAATACTGCCACCATAACTATGTCATCCGCCAAGCAGCAACGTGAGCATTACAGCTTTCCAGTTTTGAAGATTAAAAGTGCACCGGCACCTCTGTGCCTTTAGTTTTGCCGGAAACTGCAGGCACAGAGGAACTTGTCAATCAATTATATCACAAGCTGGCGGGTGAAGTGGCAGTGCTCTATCTCAGAGTGACACTGCAAGTGCACAACTTGTTCGTCCCGTTACTTGATTTCACACAACAAAAATACATACATATATTGTAATGTACCTTTGTAGCCAGATGTACATTCAAACCTCATGTCAGTGTAAACGACAAAACGAGTGTCTAAGAAATTCTGCCTAACAACCCGTAAGTACGCAAGTAGTACCGTAAGAAGGTATCTTTGAGGTCAAATGAAACTGAATAAAATTTACGTTTCTCGACAAGTCCACACGAAGTTGTATCGCGATAAGATCGAAAAAACGTCTGCTCCGTAATGCAACAGGTTGCGGTTATGTGGGCGGATTTAATTTAGACTTTCTACGTCTGAATTATGTTTCCTGATGAAATATTGCAGAGAATTAATACATATATAGCAAAAGATTGCACTGAATTACACATTTGAACATACTATGGTAGACTGTATGAATATGGATCGGATGCTAACAAAGACTAAGCAAGACTAATCAAAACGAACGATCGTCAAAAATCGAGCAAATCTGTAGGTACCTTTAGGCAGTGCATTATGTCATATTTAAGTTGGCAGATGAACAAAAATACTACAAATTCCATATTAATCGAATGATGTCACAAAATTAGCAAATCCTTGATAGCCACGTAAAAAGTAAATGCCAATGACCGTGCCACCCACATTCAGAATAACATTATGATGATTACCGGGTATCAGCCTAACGTTGTGTTTTATAATCTACGGAAATATCTTCTTCTGTTATCCATATACGTATGACGACCTCAGTGGCCCAACGATCGGCAGACAGAAAGGCTGTGGTACGATTCCTGGTAAGGGAATTTCGATGCTGGTTCATAGTTTGAAATAGGTTTGGTTGTCTGACACGTTTTTATTGTTAGTCCAAAGTATAAAGACAGTTGCACACTTAGCACTATTATAAAATAAATTTTAATAAATTAAACTTTGAGTTTCCTTCGTACATTGTTGCTTAAACTTAGGTTTCGTAACTAAGAAACACTTAGTCTGCTAACAGATTGACTGCATGTTTGTATGATGTGAAGTCATAATCAACTTCATGCATCCGAGACCGCGACTGCATGAAGTTGATAACAATTTCACGCATTAACTGCATGCAGTCGGTCATGGTTGCATGAAGTCGGTTTGCAGTTAATGCGTGAAGTCGTAATCAACTTCATGCAGCCGAGACCACGACTACATGAAGTTGATAACAGTTTCACGCATTAACTTCATGCAGTCGAGGTCTCAGCTGCATGAAGCTGATTACGACTTCACGTATTAACTGCAAACATGCAGTCAATCTGTTTGCTGCCGTACTAGTGTAAGATTTTTCAAGCAAATACAACATTATGATAGCGAAAACTAACCCTATATTATCGATTTCTCAGTTATAGTTAGGCAAAGTCAAATACACATTTATTCCATAGGTAACATTTTTACACTTGAATACCGTCCTTTTTTAACTGCCCGTTCACTGTGCCGACTTCCCTGAGAAAAACGAGCAAGAAAATCTAGGATGCTCTTTTCAAATATACTTAAATGCTATAGAATACATTTTGAATCACATTTGTATGGAATCTAGGCTCATGTAGTCTTTCCATACATCTTTATTTAACACGTAGTCTACAATTTTGTAATATGACTTTTTAATTAAACTTGCGTTATTGACTATTGTTGGTATATTGACTTAGTGGCGTGGTTGTCTTTGTCTCAGAGTAGGGGTGAGTATGATTTAAAACCTATTGTCAGGGAAATATCCATTCAGATTGAATACTGAGCCTCTACCACCAGATTACTGTGACAGTTATCGCTAGCGATGCGTAAATTACTTCACAATTTTGTATGGCAAATTATACAGCGCCCTTACCGGTCACAAAAAATACAACATTTTATACAAACATACAACAAACAAACAAATATTTAACGCGGTTGCTAGCAAAAACTGTCACTGTAATCTCATGGTAGAGGCTTAAGGTAGGAATCTGTTTATTGTATAATACTCTAAGGGCGCGTTCCGTGTTTTTTCTCATGATGACAGATAGTCGTTCAGCATAAAGTGTCGTGACTTGTATATTTAAATGAAGTCTTTCACACATAGAACGATTAACCGTCGTTGACGGCTTTTTTAGCGCTACAACGACAGACTGTCGTGACCATGGAAAGACCTAAAACGACAGTCATCCGACGATAAATAACATGTAACGATAAAAATGTGACGGCAGATAACCGCAGCTTCAAACGATTCTATCGTACAAACGACAAGGCGGCTGCCATGAACGGATAAATTGTCATCACTACTTAGTGGGAACAGCTAGACACAACAGTCTTTCAACGATAAAATAAACGTCCACGACACAGTCACGACAGATAGTCGTGAAATGTAAACCGGCTAGACGCGACAGTCATCCAACGATAAATATAACTTTACGACATAATGGGAACGTGTCCTTAGGCATTTTAATACGATTTAGTGTGCCATCTACTCTTACTTTTTATACTAGGCTCGACACTTTGCTAGTCAAAGTCAAAGTTCGTTTTATAAATCTGAGTCTTAATAAGGTCGCAATAAACTCATTAAATCATTGCCAAAAACAGTGTTTACGACATCCACACCGGCTAAATTAAGTAATTTAATAGAAATACACTACCGGCGTTTGTGTTTCTCGACATATACAATTTAGGGACACTCATAGTTGGGATTAATAGGTATTTTTCAAACAAACGCGTTCCATCGTCGGACTATTATATGAGTAAATAGAAAAATATCTCATGCTATTGACACACAATAGTTTCCTGCAAATGTTTTGTAAACTACAGAATAAAGTCGAAAACACTAACACAAATTGTTCACACAAATTTTATATCGTTGGGTATCACACTTTATATTCGTGGATTGGGTTCATAGGTGTATTGGGTAGACTGCAAACTGTCCAGCTAGTAACAGCTACAGGTCAAGGTCACCATATTTTTGTAATGTCATTGGATTACCTTAGTATACTAGATTTTAAGTCCTTTTTACCATACCAAGTGATGGGACGAACAAGTCGTGCGCCTGGTGGTAAGCGACACGCCTATCCATAACCAGTTGTAGCGCCACGATACCTCCCACGTAAGTTGTTGTAAGACAAAATACCATTTTTTACTTAAATATATGCTTTTTTATGCAGATTAGAAGTTTCACGTGTAAAAGTAAGAAAACCAGTTAATGTTATGTTTACTTTCAAACATGTAACCTATATAATACACATAAAAAAGTATATATTTAAGTTAAAAAGCAAAAAATAGTATTTTGGCTAACAATTACTTACGTGGGAAGTATCGATTTAATCGCAAAGATCTTAGGGGCACTGGCACCGTGCCCGTCACCCTGAGACATACGTTGACAAGTCCCACGTGCCTGTTATTTCACCAGCACCCTAATCGGACAAGTGGAAGCAAAACAAATAGTCATTTTATGACAAGATCCCTACTATAGGTGGGATAAGAACTGATAATCTTTAAAAGAACCATTAAACTAGCGTTCAAATAAATAGAAACCGCATCGATTTCAGCCCATCAATTTGGATGGTAAGATGCCACAGACAAGGGCTTCAAACTCAAACTTCACTTTTGTTCTTATTTATATGGCTCCATCATTACAAGATATGATGATTTTGCCAATGTCACGGTCGAAAGAAATAATAAATAAAAAAAACACTAAGTTCTATTGTGACATTAATTGGTCCACGGAAATAGTCAGATGAGAAACTAAAACGAAGGACAGCACAAATATGTAACACAATTTGATATTATTTAACTGAATAAATTTAAATACAGTAAAAATTTGGGGGACAACACTATAGTGAAAAGATTATTTATATAAGTGGGGCGGGGGAATTTTGGAGGTAGTAATTTATAACGCGGGACAGAAATATTAGGGCTATTGAAAATATTGTTTCAAGGTACCGTCCTCTAGGCCGCACTTGCACAGAAAGTGATCTCGGACATTGAACTTACGCAAAAAAATCGGGGTGCAAACATGACCTACGACAAGATGCAACAGATAAAAGCTGAAGCCTTTGGAAACTCACAATTCCCCTCTTTTTGCTTCAGAGCATACAATTCGAATACGTAGACGAGGTTGGCACACGCTCGACTAGAAGATGCTTATTTACTTTGATCTTTGACCTAAAGCAAAACGGCCTTCAATACGACCGATGACCTGTTCGTTGCATGCGGCTCACGACTTGATGGCATTCCTTTCTTGAGTCCTATGTTCTGCAGTAGACACCCAATGTAAATAATATTCGATTTGAAAGAAGGTTGACCCAAATAATGTAAGGTGTAATTTTGATTGAAACCGAAAATTGCCTAAGAACAATTGGAAGACATCGTTCTTACTAAGATTATAGTAAATAGAGATATATTATAATGAGTAATAGAGGAAAGGAGCTACCTAAGGAAAAGGTGTTTCTATAGACTCAAAGACATCCTACTCTAAGAAAGGTACGACAAATTTCCTCTAGTAACAAACTTATTATTACAAGCGATATATTTATTTCAAAAATAATACTGTTGAATTAAGAAAAGTGTTTAGATCATTACTAATATTTATTAAATTCTGCGGCCTCCCAACGACATCCAATGAAAAAAGAAAAAATATAATATTACCCACAATTTACTCAGTAAGGACGTGGCTCCATTATATCTACATTTCTTTGGACTCGTAAACGTAAAAATGACCTGAATGGACAAACATGTACATGTACATTGTACAATGTTACATACTTATATTTGCGGTTAGATAAATTGGCGAATTCTTTTGTACCTTGAAAACTCTTCTTAAAACACGCAACGGACTAACCCATGTCGTTTCGTGGTTTTTGTAGAAGAGAACTTAGAGACAAACATAAGAAATGAGGCGCAGCTTTGGTGTTTGTATTAACATCGTAACAGAGTAACGTTAAATAAAACAAAGAAAAATTGTAGATGGTGCTTTGGTTATCCGACTTTTTGTCGGTGAAACTTTCCGTGTAATACAAATAAAACTTTTTATAAACAATAATATAAATTATATAATGGTAAACCAATTAATAGCCAATTTGAAGTATGACGACTGACATACCCTCTTATTTAAATGAGGAAGGCTCGGTTGTAATAGAAAGAAACAGTTAACACGTTGAGTATTACTAAACATAATTTTGTAGGAGCCTGATGCCTAAATTAAACATAAAAATGCCTGTACGTCAGGCCACCAGTTTCCCACCTCTCAGAAATACAAGTTATACAAATCTTTACACAAGACATTTGTAGCACTACTAGCATCCACAAGCAATATTGTTAAGTCGCCTCTTCGTAATCAGATATAAATAAATTAAGTCTCACAAACTAGAACCACAAAAAGAAATAGTTGTGATGTCACTGAATACTTTTTATCATACCAAATGACACGCTTTTCCGTAACAGTTATACTGCCACTCAGAGCTATAAGTGACAAAGATCTGAGGGGTACTACCACTGTGCACGTTACCCTGAGACACAAGTTCACAAGTCCTGTCAAGTCCATGTGCCTATAATTTCGCCAGTACCCTTACCTTTCAAAAGACATTACCGCTTGGCGGCAAAAATAGGTAAGATGGTAGTACTTCAAAGGACGAACTCTTCCACGAGAAGCTCTACTGCTACTAACAGAAATAAGTAAGGTGGCAGTACTACTACACCTGTGTAATACATTTATAGACATAATAAAAAACTATATTATTATCATTTACAGCCCCAAAAAATTTAACTGTAGCAAGTAACTGTCCAGCAAATGCTTAATATGCTGACATGATAACCTCCGTGGTCGAACGGCTTACACCGGTTTTCACGGTGTCGCCATTTCTAAAGTTTCAGGTTTCCCGGTCTTAGTAGAAAACTACCTTTTCTATTGTCTCGGGTCTGTGTCTTTGTGTCTTTGTTTAGTTACTTATCTTGGAATCAGAGCAAAGTATGTAATGTTTTCTAATACATATTTATTTATTTATATTGATCTCAATGTATTCAATGTAACGGAGTATTAAAAAATGAAACCTGTACCGTCCAATGTCAACTGCACAAACAATTTTGTAAAGCTGTGTAAGGTTGCGCGAGTCTGCTGCTCTGCGGCGAGCTCGTGACTCGCACGGACGATCCTCCATTGAAGAAAGAAACGTCGTTTATAGAAAAGGTATATTCTATTGAAACGTGCCCTTTTTGCATTTGTAAAATCACAAGGCAATATTTATAGATGTACACACATATATATAATTGTTAGCTTCGCTTGTATTTACCTCCTTAGGGTTGGGCATATTGTGTTTGCTCAGGAGCGAGTTACGTATTTTTTTTGTCGAAATTACTATCTTATATGTATTACATACAGAATACTGAGTATTTATCGAATTTTTAGGTTTTCACGATTTCTGTACATTGGAAATGAAACCATGTTATGTATTGTGTATTTATTTTTTTAACCGACTTCAAAAAAAGGACGAGTTTAGTTAGTATGTTACGCGATAACTCGTGAAACGATTTTGGTGATTCTTTTTTTGTTGGAAAGAGGATACCTTGGTAGTAATCCCATTGTGAAAACAATGTGAAAAAATATTCCAATCCTAAGGGTAGCAAACTAGAGGATGAATACGGTTTCGCGCACTTTCCGGTAACCGATTTCAGTAAAACTTGGCAAGTGGATATAATTTCACGAACTTTCGAAGTCCGTTTTTACTGAGATTATTATTCAAACAAACGAACGTTTCGGACCCTTTACGAGTTCCATGGTCACGTCAGAGATTAAAATCATCTACCAGTTCGAAGAAAAATATTTGTTTCATAGGTAAGCAAATTACACTTGAAATCATCATATTGATTAAACTCTACTGCTCATTCACAACGCAGATTTCCCTGAGAAGAATGAGCAAGAAACACTAGGGTTAGCTCGTTTAGTTATGTCTCTAATATTAAAGCAAACCGCCCTACTAAGATAGTATTTTCGACAAATATACGATAGTGAAGATATTCCAAAGAGCAGTTTATACCAAAGATATTATTATATAATTTATTACAAACAGCACGAAAACTGCGTATATCGTTTATTAGAGAGTTTATTTTTTTAAGGTACCCAAAAATCCGACACTACACATTTAAAAACAAAATCAAAGTAAATACATTAATAATAATAACGCACACACTCATAGCCCCGCACTAGAGAAACCCTATATCACGAGTGCCATGGACACATGCATAGATAACCACAAATTACAAACAAATTTACGAGATAAATAAATAAAAATGGGACCTCTGCGTGGCAGACCAGCATGATGGTTCGGCCACGGAAGCAGTTAACATTAATTGTTGAGATCTCTTTATCAATCAACAGTCACAGCGCACGAAACGATGAAGGCAAGGGTTCTTCTACAAAGCGGTCATAATTTTTTCACAGCAATGAGTCCCGGCTCGGCAGCGTGACTGAGCTCTCGGTGTAGTAATAACTCTTCGGACAACTTAAGCGTAATTGCATAAAATCGTTTTTGTCGGAATTTCCTTGCTCAACCCGCGGAGGGTCGTATTTCTCTTATTCCCTTCGAAGAATTTCAATTGCTGCTCGATTATATTCGGATCCGATATTTCCGCAAAGCGATAATGTAGTCATGTTGCGTTTACCACACACGATCATAACACGATTGCTTTTCAATTTACATTATTCATACTAGACATTAAACAGGAATCTTCATAAATGTTCGCATTAGTGGTAAAAAACAAACCTCCAAAGTTTGTGAAATTATATCTATTTGCCAAGTCCAATAAACAGAGGCGGCACGTCCTAAGGAGCTCCCATTCCTATCCAACCCACCAAAATAAATTTATTATTTTATTATTATTAATTTTATCATTTCTTTTTTATTAATGAACGACAAACATCAATTAGACTTATATTTCTCTTTTATAGTATTGCATTACTAACCCTTGAGTGGAGCGCTCGGCGATACGCTTCTACGAGCCGAAATCGTTTACAAGTTCAATACTGAATTCAATGAGTGAGAAAGAGAAATTTCTTTAGGGCGCGACACGTGATACCTACAAAAGATTAGTATGAGAAAATTAGTAAGATTTGAGCGGCGCGCCGCGCGACGTTGCCGTACCGCGCATGTCTGATGCGACGACTAGCTGATTTTGCACTCCGCCTCCATGCGCTGTTGCCAGTTTTATTTGTCAAATAAATAAATCGTATTTTCTCCGCACGCATTTCGTTGTGTTGTAAATAATGATACTATGTAAAAATCAATACTGTTCAATCATGAAGTATAGTGTTGTTCAGTGGCATTGTTTAAAATGGAACAATGTAATGTGACTTTTAATTTTTTTTATTTAAAATACGTATAGGTAAGTGTGACTCCCACTGAAATCTTCCACGAGCCGCCTCTGCCAATAAACCGGATTCATTCCCTAATATGCCACCCTTAGAACTGAAATATTTCTTCAAATTTGAATGGAACCATTTCTGAGGTACCTTGTTTCAACAAAAAAAGAATCATCGAAATCGTTTCACAAGCGTCTGAGTAATCGCGTAATATATACAAAAAAAATACAATCGAATTGAAGACCTCCCCCACTAGATCATGACGACAATTTATCGGTTCACGGCAGCCGCTTCTCGTTTGCACAACAGAATCGTTTGAAACTGCGATTACCTGTCGTCGCATTTTTATCGTGACGTATTATTTATCGTCTGTCATCGTAACGTCAAAAAAGTCGTGAACGACAATTAATCGTGTTGTTGTATGTGTGAACAACTTCATTTAAATATACAAACCGCGACACTTTGAACTGCACGATTATCTATCGTTACGATATAATGGGAACGTGCCCTTTGGATGTCGCCCGCAGCGGCAGTGCCTGTCAAGCCCTTAAATTGCAAAGACCTGAGTGGTATTGTGACTGTTATGGGCAGGCGTGTCGCTTATCACCAGGCGTACAACCTATTTGTCCCGTCACTTTACATCATAAAAATAAAAAGTAGATTAAATTTTTGCTTAGCATAAAATTAAGCTTATTACATAACTCCGAAATGTAGCGTAGCCCCGTCACTAAATGTCATAAAAAAACAGAAATACTCGTAATTAGGTATGAATTTGTATAGCGAAACTAAAATGAAATAATCAAATAAATATATATATTAATTAAATTTTTATTGAATTGATATTCAATTATTTTTTGTGAAATTACTGCACTAGTTTGTAATAATTATTAATAATCGAAGGAATTTTTTCTGAGTGTTCGATCTTTGTATTAATAATTATAACAAACTAGTGGAGTAATTTCACATAAAATAAAAAATATCAATTCAATAAAAATTTAATTAATACAGTGAATAGTGACATCTCTTGCCAGGACTGGTAGCTGTAAAGGTGTAAACTGGGTGATAAATTTTTCATAGATTTCTCATATATGGCGCTACGACTAAAAAGTCGTTGAAAAACCAAATACAAAGACACGACGCAAGCACATAGAAGAATTCGTGAGGTCCGTTGGTTGGTTCCGTGGCTTAGTTGGTATAGCGTCTGGCACGGTATGCAAGAAGACGTCGGTTCGAATCCGACCGGATCGAAGGAATTTTTTCTGAGTGTTCGATCTTTGTATTCATAATTATAACAAAATATGTATATTTCTAAGCGTTTCCGGATTCTACTTAATGCCGATTGTTATTGGAGCCCTAATATTAACAGGGAATATTACGTAACACAGTTACATTTACTGTCAGACCTCTTTCGTATAGAAACCGAAGTATAAACCTGATAAGCCCCTTTGTGTTGTTTATTTCACCCAAATAAAGGCTGAAAAGAAAAGCCACTATCTTTTAGTGTATAAAGTTCAGATTGACAACAGCGCACTGTCTAAACATCTTTAAATACAATTAAATTTGTGAATGTAAATTCCTTTTAAAATGTACTACTGGGACAAAGTGTAGCCGCCAGCATAAATAAGTAAACATATATCGGAATTACAAGCAAATTTCCATAACCGATTGTTGACTTGTTATAATGTTTTCTTTGATTAAACAATTGCTTACAGGAGACTGTGTTTGTACAGAATGTTTTATGATTTAAAAGAATATTTCCTATGAAAATGTCGTTGCCGGCGACTGTACACGTAACAATACTTTAATCGAAAATTACACGCATTACTTGGTATTAAACAATAATTTTAAATGTTACAACCTAAACCGCGGAGACCTTGGACAAAAATGTACATATGCACGAAGTAAAAACATAAAATAAAAGGTAAGATTTGGAACCTTCTAGAATTTAATATATGAAAACATTCATTCAACATTCTTCTAGAGACGGATCATTAAGGAGAGTATGTAAGTCATAGTTTGCCACACTAGCCCATTGAGGGTCTACAGATGTTTTCCAAAGTTGAACCGTCTACGAGTTGCAGCGTCCATCACAATGTTTTTCTGCATTGTTAGCGAGAGGTGTTGCCATTAAACACCTTTTTTCTTCTTTCAATAGCAGGAAAGCTCCTCGTGAAAGAGTTCGTCCAGAGAAGCACTGACCCCTTACCTATTTCGCCCGCCAAGCAGTAATTTAAGCATTATAGCATTCCGGTTTTGAAAGGAAAGGGTGCTGGTGAAATTACAGGCATATGGGACTTATCAATTTGTCTCAGGGTGACGGGCGCAGTGGCAGTGCCCCTCGAAACTTTGCGATTTAAAGCTCTGAGTAGCACTCCAATTATTGTTATAAGTAGGTGTATAGGCGCACAAAAACTTATGTAAAAAAACATTTATAAATGTACATAACTCAAATTTGTATTGAATGGATATACAATTTAATTCTTTTTTTGTGAAATTTCTCAACTTGTTTGTTATAATTATTAATGCAAAGATTTTATGCAAGAACTTAGAAAAAATCCTGATTCGAACCAACGTCTTCTAGCAAACCATGCCAGACGCTATGCCAACTAAGCCACAGAACAAACCAGCGGACCTCACGAATTTTTCCATGTGCTTGTTCGTTGGATATTTGTTTTAGTTTTTCAACGACTATTAGCCGTAGCGCCATCTACGAGAAATCTATGAATGTATTTTGTCACCCAGTTAGGTGACTTTTTGTACATAACTTATTAATTAAAGTCATTCTCTTAATTGAAAAGCAACTGGAGGTCCCACTGGATTACCACCGCCTATATTTTCACAACAATACAATTTCATTATCCACAAAAACGAATATAACAAAATAAGATTCTCACAACTAACTTGTATTTCAATAAAATTACTTGTATTAAAAAGTGGTTACAGACCAGTAAATCGTAATCTAGAGATAAGGCGTCGTTTCACTTTCTACCCATACGATTACGTCACAATATTGCGTGTAGCTTTTATATGTGACTATTTTTCGTAATATAAATTAATGTAATTAAACAAATTATGTAATTGCAACATTCGTAACACGACACTAATTAGGTCTTCCGCTTTAAAATTATGGCATTTGGAGCGGACGTAATTTTTACGTCACACGGAACGTTCATTTAATATATACATGCCTGCCTGCCTGCGGCTTCGTCTGCATAGGATAAGTACTTCGAATAGCCTACTTTACCTACTACCCAGTCAATGGGTTTACCATATAAATTTTAATCCCCCCATTTCAATCCTTTTCAGATTTATTTTTGTGACAAAAAGTAGCGTATGTCCCTCTCCTACTTAGACAAACTTCATGATCGTATCTAAGACCTCAGTAGTAGCGAATGAATATTTGACTTTGGAAAATAACCCAATAGAATGCGTACCTATTTAAATATCTCAGTAGCTACGAAAATGAACTTTGGGATAGCGTAAAATAAGTTTGTATTCGAACAGGCACGAAGTGCTTGAAAAGGAAAAAGTTTTTGTGTTGCAGAAGGTTCAACCTTAAACTCCGCATGCGTTTGGTCCGCTGTTATATCTTCAGTATCTTTGTCGTTTGGTACGGAATGTTGGACCTTAACCCCGTGTACAGACGTATGCTTGGCATATCGTGGGCACAAAAGGTTATCAATGTTTAGGTTCTTCGTCGAATGGAAAAAAGTTGGAAATACTCAGAACTGTAAAGGAAGCTGCAGTATTTTGGCCACGTAATGAGGGGTAATAGATATCGGATTCTTCAACCGATAATGCAGGCAAAAATCCTAGGAAAGCGCAGTCGTGGCAGAAGGCTGTCGAGAAGAAAACGTCGTGGTTGAAGACTGAGAGACTGGTTCCGCCTTAGCACACGTTCCCTCTTTCATGCGGCAGCTTCAAAAATGAGAATAGCCATGATGGTCGCTAACCTTCGTAGAGAAGCGGCACACTAAGAAGAAGAAGTCCTTCTCCTAGGTCCCATCTACCTCTATACCAAAATTTATCAAATTTCGTTCAGCGGTTGAGGCATGAAAACATAACACAGAGTTAATTTCGCATTTATAATATTAGTTTGGATAAGGGCCCTTTTCCACCCGCGAGACGGGATAAAACGAGGCGAGACGAGAATTGAAATCTTGCCGTATACGCATAGTATCAACAAAAATTGCCATTAACAGCTATCACGAGCTCCCGCTTACGTTGCGGATAGTAAAATAAAAATATTGAAATACCAATAGGTGCAGTCAATTACTTGAAAATTCGACTGCAGTGCACTTTGCAATTACTTTTATTATTTTATTATATTTCCGTTGCAAAGTTAATAAACGGTCTATTCGGCCAGTAATACGGTTCAACATTGCATCAGCAAATCGCCCCACCGAATTAACTGTATTATACGTAATGAACGTGTAGGTAATATACACTATTCGGTGGTAGGTGTCGAAATATTTTAATTTTCGTCTCGCACATCCTCGTCAATCCAGACTATTTTCACCAAAGATGCACTAGGAGAGAATTGAAATTTTGTCATAAAACTTTCAATCCTCGTGTTATCTCGTCTTGCCGATGGAAAGCACCTTTACGTCTTGATGCAACGATTGTTTCATCACGATATTTTCCTTCGCCGCTAACGAGAGGTATTTTTATTAATTATTCACAAATGTACATACTTAAGAAATTATGTACCAGGTACATGCCTTTGTAAGCATTTGAGCTGTTGACCTCTTACATGAAAAACGACTGTTTTATAATACGCTAAGTTCAGTTTTGACAAAAGAATTTCATTACTTTGTATAATTCTAACTACAAAACATATTTGAATCCATTTTTATTAAATAAACTACACATTCTAAACACAGCAAACTCATTTCAAACTGCACGACTTATAATAATAAGGCTGCATATATACCATACATAGTTGACAGTTGGGTCGCGTACACCGCACGTGACCGGTATATGTGAACTAGCCCTACGAGGAGATTTTATTAACCATCCATTGGTTGAATACAGACTTGTAATAGATTTGCTATTTGAGTTTATTTTCGTGCGTGCGTTAAATTATATGGCTTTTTTGAATGGATATTGTTGCTGCTTAGCTAATTTCGTCTAAGTACTAAAACTATACGAAGTTGAACCCTTTCCAGTCCTAAAACTTTGTTTGCAAATCGTCGGAAATTTTTGAGACACTAACTCCGTTTCAGGACGAAATCCCTTTTTTACTTCAAGCGCAATATCGGACAATTAAAGCTTAAAATATAATTTGTAGACACTTTTTAACTAATAAAATAAAGGTGTAATCATGGATTGTCATAAAATTATTTTTAATGATTCTGTTTTTTGTGGCTACTTAAAAATTCACATTAATTGAGCTTACGAGATTTACAAATCTAGCCGACGAAATGTAGACTGTAGCCTAACCTCGTTTCTTATTTTGTTGACTCATATTTCTTTGTTAACCTTTTGTTTATAATATAAATATAATTTAACCCTTAAACACCACACTGGTTGAGAAGAAAGCAAGCTACGGGCGGCTGCTAGTGACCGTTGTTGCTAGCACGCAGAAAGAACCATTATGGTTGTAACGGTCATAGCTGATAGTAGAGCTAAAATATCTGAATCCGCAAACCGTGACCAAAGCCGTACATAGCGCATGTACATTTCTTTTAGATTACAAATGTTCGTTTGACATAAGAGCCATTACTACAGATTATTAATTCATACCGGAGATATGCCAGCGGATTTTAAGCCAACATTTTTTTATAATCATTAAACAGTTGCTGGTAGGAATAGCTACAATCGCCTTTAACGGCCAAAGGTCACTGGTATTCATAGCTACCCGTAAATAATAGTACCCGATTGATAAACTGTTTTACAAATAACTTTGGTGTTACCACACGTATTAACACACCATTTACTAGTACTTCACTGTTAAATACTCCATATCGACGTATAAACAAAAAAATATTTACGATGCGTAATATATAAAATATAACCTATAACAGAAAAAAATGTAAAAAAAAAACTTTAGCGGGATTGTAAACGTAGTGTTTGATGAAGACTTTAATTGTGATAGATGACCTTATTAATTAATTTCTGTAATTATTACCTATCAAAATGATCGTCAGGATGTGCTTTTTGTGATGGTGTCAAAATATTAACATTAGATATCATAATCACAATCTTATTGGAAAAAATTGTCGTCAAAGCGGAGGTCAGTGCACCTTGTCATTGTTCTTTAAAAAAAAATGTACATAAGTTCACCATAGAAATCTACGAAAAACTTTGCGAAGCAATTTGTTTTGCTTTAGATGTTGTCAATATAATTAGAAAAGCTCAGATTTCCATAAAAATTTGACAACCCCAGTACGTACGTTGCCTTCGTGATTAATATTCAAATAAATTGGTCTACATGCTCTTACAAATTGAGTAAACCTTTTCTTTGATACTACGCATAACGGGTTCATGAACGTACCCTTACGTGGTGTATGTAGAATTCAATTATGCAGGGTAAAAATTGGGTATAACTTTAAATGGCACATCTGGTATGATTCATCAATGACAAACGTGATAATTAAAAAAACATGGTCGTGTTTTTAAATATAATAAACGTGTTGTACCGACCAGCCATCAAAAAAGTGGCATCAGTCAAGTTCATATTGTTAAAATAAAATACTTTATAAAACATTATGATTATATCGTAAATTAAGATGTCCTTTGGAAAAATTAAAAATAATGTGTTGAGTTAATTACTTTTGTAACTATATTGCATAATTGTAACTTCTTTTTTTTAAAAAACCGACTTCAAACGTTCGTGGAATTACGTCTAACTGCCAAATTTTATTGAAATCTATTTTATTGAAATTTAGAAGTGGATTCTTCAAATTAAAATGGGACCACTACTGAGGTACCCTCTTTCCAACAAAAAATAATCATCAAAATCGGTTGGCAAGTTACAAGAGTT